>NW_027528640.1:3911925-4064313 GCF_008692635.1 Crocuta crocuta
CGGGTGGGGAAAATGGGGAGATATTGGTCAAAGTGTATAAATTTTCAATTATAAGATGAGTAAGTTCTGAGAACCTAATGCACAGCATGGTGAGCACAGCAAATAATACTATATTGTATACTTGAAATCTGCTAAGACAGTAGATATTAAATGTTCTCACCACACACAGAAATGGTAACTATGTGATGTGATAAGTGTGTCAACTAATATTACTGTGGTACTCATTTGGCAATATATTATGTATAATTTATAATTTTAAAAGTATTAATATTTATTTTTGAGAGAGAGAGCATGAGCGGGATAGGGGCAGAGAGAGAGGGAGACACAGAATCCAAAGCATCCTCCAGGCTCTGAGCCGTCAGCACAGACCCCAGCATGGGGCTTGAACTCACAAACTGCAAGATCTTGACCTCAACAGAAGTTGGACACTTAACTGATCGAGGCACCCAGACATCCCTAAAATTTTAGATTGTTAATTAACCAGTTTGTCTAGATTTAGCTATGCAAAAAGAGTGTTTTTAAAAGCTATTTTGTAATTTGGGGGCTATTCCCCCAAACAAAATTGGCTGGAGGAACCATTTAACACATGCATTTGGCAACTATAGCTAGACAAGGCAGGTTAACTCAGACTAATTATTATACCTTTTTTGCTGAATGTATATGTGCATTTAAAAGAATAATGTGCTTTAACCTTTCATTTTCTCTGTTGGAGCACAGTCTGCCCCTGTTTATTTTAATGCTTTTGGTTGTTGTTGGTAACTACGATCTTATGTTTCTGTTGATTCAATTTTAAAGATCCTACTTCATTAGATTACAAAAAGAAGGGGGGGAAGAAAAGCACCTTCAAATATTTAGATTAATGCATCCTGTGTAGTAAGAGTCTGATTGTCAATTGCAATAAACTTTGTGTGAAGAAACAGAGATCAACAGTAAAACCACAGAAAACGCCCTTTCCCCAGCCTCTCCTTTGGTGGGGGGTGGTTCCTTTGGGGTAGTCTTCCAGCCCTCCTAATCACTGACGCTCGCTGATACCGCTCACTCCTTACAATGTATTTCACAGTCCTGTTCCATCAGAGAGAAAGAACTTTGACTTGCTGCTAATTAGAGTAGCCATGTTTCCTCAGGCGCAGGCAGCATTCTGAGTGATGATGTAACCCAAAACCAGGGTTTTGTGATAAATCAGTACAATTTAATGGAGTAGAGAAGGCATTATTTTCTCTGTGGAATATACGATATTACTTCTGTATCAGACAGAAAGGCTGAAAGCATTGAAGGCCTTTTTTTTTTCTTAGATTATAAAGATGGAGAGACAGACAGGAAGTTACTCCAGATTGCTAAATCAATCTGAGAAGGTTTGTGTACTAAAAACAATCACAGGCTTCTGACTCATTGTCAGACGATTTGTAAACAAACAGGTATAGATTGCCATCACTGCTCAGAAAGTGTATTTGCTTGTGTGCTTGGGAACCAAAGCAGACATTACAAGCTCCTTACAAATATGGATTCGTTTGAAAAAACAAACAAACAAACAAAGTCAGGGAAAGTGAACTGTGTTGTTCCCACACATACGCATTTTAATATGGGCCACAGGAGAGCAACTCGACGACCTTGCGAGTTTAAGTTTAAGGCAAAAATTCTGTGGTTAAAATGCTCTCGGCCATTGTATTTATATCTCTCAAAACTTCCCAAGGTTACAGGTTGCTGTTTTTAGATATCCTCAATTTCAGTGCTACCAATTTTATCTAATGCTTTGGTTTATTTGGAGAGGGAGAGTAGTTTGGGAAGACAAACATTATGTTCCAATTGTTTAGCTTAGAAAACAAAAGTAGGCATGTCTGAGGTTCACTCTAAGAAATATATACTAGAAAAGTGGTATGTTTAGTGTTTCAAAAAGCTGTATCTGCTGAGGCTTACAAGCCCAAGGGAAAAAAATCGCCTACATATTTTAAGAAATGAGAGTGAAATGTGTGTGCTTCTCTTTTAAAAAAAAATGTTTATTTACTTTTGAGCGAGAGACAGAGTGTGAGTGAGGGAGACACAGAATCCGAAGCAGGCTCCAGGCCCTGAGCTGTCAGCACGGAGCTTGATGTGGGGCCTGAACTCACAAACCACGAGATCATAACCTGAGCCAAAGTTGGATGCTTAACCAGCTGAGCTGCCCAGGCACCCCAAATATGTGTTTCTGTTAATCACATTGGCAAGTTCCCTAATAAATACAGTGAACTTAGATTGGTCTGCTGAGGGACCAGCCATGAGATATGGGGCCATTGTGAAAACTCACCTGAAGTTTTCAAAACTGTGCTTTATTTTCTGAGGACCGAATCTATTCTGGAGTGAGGCAGTCAGGGGCCTTTGAATAGTTAAATCAGTTAAGTCTTAATGATTAGAACTCAAGCTTCTATTTCACAATGTACCCATTCTCAAAAGTGTTAGCTAGCATTAACTCTGCAAAATCCTTTTCAATGTGTATGTAATACAGTCCCTTCCTAGGAAAAACTTCAAAAAATGTACAGGGCAAGCTAGCAAATAAGTGCCATAAAGATAGTCCAAAAGTGAACCTCCTGTGAGAAAGATTTATTTGCTTGTTCTGTTTTTTTTTGTGTTTGAAACACTGAACTAAATAGCCAAACAGTATAGCTGGTAATAAAGTTACACATTTTTGTAAATTGCTGAATAAGCCTATTTTAATAGATTAGAGATCATTGATATTTGTCCAATGCAGCAACAGAACACTCTTCAGTTTCCTGCTCAAGTAAATGCAACATCCAAAAGCACCTACCTTGCTAAATAAGACTGGAAAATCTCTGACATTGAGATTTGCCAGTCTCAAACTTTTTCACTAAAATACCCATAATTAGTCCCCAAAATAGAAGAAACTTCTGCTCCTGAAGTATCTGTTTAGCCTGAAAACAGACTCTCAAAACTTAATATTTTGGAAGACTCATATTTTTATAACTGTGTGGATTGTGGATGCTAGACACATTTTTGTCTCTATCTATCCTCCACCAAGTATTAGCGTTACATGATGCAGTGAAGATGGGCTGTCCTGTTGGACCCGGCGAACCTTCCAGCTCAGAACAAAACAGAAATATTTGAAACTCTTAGAAATAAGAGCATCCCCATTATAAGAAACTCATTGAAGAGGCTGGCATTAGATGGATACACCCACTTTTTTCCTGCATAAATAAGGTACTCTGAAAAATGTGCAGCATTTATTACAGAAAATGTAAAGTGTTTGGATTGGCTATTTTAAGGCCAACCCCAGACTAGAGGCTGCAGGACCTCAAGTTGTAACCAAACCCACACTTGTCATAGGGCCTTAAAGAGGCCAAGCAGGCCGCGGTCATGACTGTGTACACAAAGCGCCCGCGTAGGATGCCCTGCCAAGGTCAACGTGTGCGTGACAGCCATTACTGTTACACACGTGCAGCTCACACGCCTGCTCTGGGACGATGCTGGAGCAGGTGCCTGCACAGCTGTGATGGACAGACAGACAGAAACAGGCTGCTGACGGGAGGATGAACGGAGCAAACCGCCATCTATGTTACAAAGACTCGCACTGTCTGACCAACTAACTATACAGTTGATCGCAAAACTGAAGTAACCATTGGAACATCCAAGACAGACTGTTTTAGGGACAGGACCTTCATTCCTTCCAACTGACATGTATTTTTCCATTAAAACAACCTATGGTTGGGAGGCCTAGGGGGCCCAGTTGGTGAAGCATCCAACTTAGGCTCAGGTCATGCTCTTACGGTCTGTGGGTTTGGGTCTCGCATCGGGCTCTGTGCTGACAGCTTGGAGCCTGGAGCCTGCTTGCAATTCTGTGTCTCCCTCTCTCTCTGCACTCCCCTGCTCAAGCTCTGTCTCTCTCTCTCTCAAAAATAAAAGACCATTAAAAAAATTCAAAAAAGTAATGTATGACAGTGAAGCATAATCCATCAATAAACTTTAAATTCTCAATCAATTAGAATACAAGACCAACTGAACACTTAAAAAGCCAGATAACCTTAAAAATCATTCCAAAGGAGTAGACACACACTGGCAAAATGTGGCTCATAGCAATGTACAATTTACATAGGAGATGTGAATTCTTAAAGAGAAAGCTTTCAAGCCCATTGGTGGATTTACCTTATTTAAATTTTGGTTTTGCCTGAAAACGTGACACAACTAAAAACTCCTGGGGAGCGCCAGTCACAGAACTTCACCCAAAATTCTAACCACACCCAGTGCTAATTCTGTACACATCTACTGGCCCTCATTACAGACGTGGGGTTGGCAGTGGTAGCTTCATCATGTCAAATAAATGGAAGGGTCAGCAAACTCACTAAAGGAAAGAAATCAGGCAAAGCAACCAGTTTGTAATTGTGTCTTCCACTTTTCTGTCTGTAGTAGTAACATCAAAATGTAATTCTGATAATGTAAAGTCTGATACTAAGAAACATGACATCTTTGGAAATTGATACCAGCATTGAGGATCATAATTGGAAGACACTTTAATGAAAATCTAAAGCAAATAAAATGCCATGTTAATAAGTGAAAATTCTTGGTAAAATATAATGCCATATAATACTCATTTGTACGCATGTTATATGAAAGAATTCCTTCTTCGCTATAGTATTAAAAAGACTAATATCTAGACATTTTGAGTGACATTCCAAGGTTAATGTTCCTAGTGACTCTCAGAGATTTTTAGACATCTGGTGACCAATATTCTTTATACATTGTGTAAAAATGTAGACTATGGTGATGATATATTTATTACATGTAATACAGTAGGGTGGCCATATAATTTATCATCAAGCCGCACCCTCTTGGAGATGAGGGATGCTGGTAATAACTGCATCAGGATCCAGAGTGTAAACGCAGATTTTCCTGGGCTAACAGAGACACTTGCTCCCCACAGAAAGGTTATCACAACTTCATGCACAGGACAGTAAAGGAGGAAGTTTTGGCTTGCTTCATAATCAGAGAAAATGTGAGATACATTTTCTGTCCCCATCTCATTAAGAGCAGAATGCATATCCCAAGCATCAAGTGTGGGACAGATGCTCACATGTGCTGTGGTTACTTGGATGCAGGAACATACAGACATAGGGTAGTGTTGACCTAAGAAAATTAGAGTCAAAAGTCTAAGAACAAGGAAAGACCAAGGGAAGTAAGTTGATTCATAACAGCTTTGTTACAATTTTAAATCATAGGACAAAGTCCTTGGAACTAATTTTTAACACGTTTCCACTGAAACTGAATTAAAGCCATAAATTAATTTCACAGATTTGGTTATGACTATCTAAGTATCCCACTGTTCAGTATACTTGATTCATGGCTTAGGATAATGTGTATGGTTTTTTTATTTTCTACATGATAAACTAGAACTTTTTTTTACTAAATGTATTATTGTGCATAAAAAAACATATTCTATGAAGGGAGTTTACTCATTTATTTGCACAACACTTTAACACAAAGTTGTGACTGCTTGTCAAAGGGTAACGGGAATAAAAAATTTCTCATTTCTTCCCTCACTCGATAAATATTCACAATAATTCTCAAGATTTGCAGAAATAAGAATGACCTGGAGGAGGGCTGGTTTCAACACAGCTTACTGGAGCCTGTCTTTAGAGGTTCAGATTTGGGGTGTGGGGGGGCACAGGAGAGTCTAAGAACTGGCATCTCCAACACATTTCTAACATGTTCCCAGGTCATTCTCATGCTGCTGGTCCAGGCACCACACTTTGAGAAGTGCCGATATATTGAACATACAATATGTGCCGTGGGCTGGGGAGACAGCAATAAATGGCAAAACAGGCAAACATCCCTGACCTCAGGGACCCTACATTCTAGTGGACAGAGACATCCAGTAAGTACATAATTAGACTATACAGCATGATAGGTAGTAGTAAGTGACATGGCATGAAGAAAACACAAGAAGCAGAGTGTGTGACAAAGGGGTGGGAGTGTGATGAACAGGGTGGCCAGGGAGGCCTAACTCAGGATGTGAGATCTGACTCAAAACTTCAGAGAGCTGGAGAGCAAGTTGGGAGATGCCTGGAGGCACAGTCGGCTCAAATGCCGCAAGGCTAGAGCACCCTGGCCAAGGCTGAAGAGCAGGAGGAAGAGCAGAAAGGAGACAGGAATGTGATGGCCCATCAGACCGCCTAGCTTTGCTCCTCAACTACTGTGTCAGAAGCACTCCAGTGGTAAGGAACCCTTCATACATGTGTGGTCCCCAATTCTGATCAGTGTGCAGGGGTTTTTTTCCCTACAATAAATATATATGGTGTTACTGCAGCGTCTGTCAGGAACAGTAAGCATCTCCTGAAGGTCAAAAGAAACAGAGGCAACTAGCTGTAACTGGTAAAAGGGATAGTAAAATGCAAAGGTGAGACTGAGAGACATGTGAAAACCTGGCCTGGTGCATGTGTGAGTGCCTCCTCAAGGCAGTAAGAAATGTTATCCATCAGCAGTGTAACTCTAAAAATGTCTCAGGGAATACGAAGATGATTACAGATGCTGGTATGGACTGTCTTTGTAAAGAACGCTGTATTTATGGGAGACAGTGCCGTCGTGCAAGGTGCAGATTTCCACGGGAGGGCGAGAGGACATGGTGCCACAGAGGGCAAGGGGCCCCGGAGGATGTAGGACACAAACACTAAAGACGTGGTTCTTACCTTCAAGAGGTTTAGAGTCTAATCATGAAAGTACCTGTAAATCAAGTATCAATATAAAAAATTCAAGACACTAAACTCTAACAATTTAGGGTTCTAGCAAATGTAGATAATGTCCTCCAGGGCAAAACTCATGGGGAAGTTGGGTCCTCAGTCACACGGCTGTCTGTTCCACACGGGAGCCTCCCAGCACTCTGGCTCACTCTGACTTGTCATACCCCCAGACAGCCTTCCGAATGTTCCTGTGAGCCTTCCAGAAGCACAGGGACCTGGTCTACACTGTTCACTACTTGAGGGTCTGGTGCCCACCGTGGCCACATAAGTTGTGGAAGGAGCCACTTCTCCTGAGACATTTCTATTTTCTCATTTCAGCTAAATCACTCACATATTATTCTTTATCCAGGAAGAAAGTGAAAGACATTGTCAGCACTGTCAAGACAGATGGTTTCTTTCACTCATTTCTCCCCAAGGACATCAGGTTCCTGACCAAGATACATGAAATCCAGGAGTTCTGTCATAAAATAAAATCATGCTTTCTGATCTCATGTAAATATTATATTTTTTCTATATTTTAGGCCGTACAAATCATTTATAGTACACTTTTTTTCTTAAATGTTTATTTATTTAGGAAGGGACAGAGAGAGAGAAGAAGAGAGAGAGAGAGGGAACTCCAAACAGGTTCAGCACTGTCAACACAGAGCTTGACACAGAGCTTGAACCCAGGAACTACAAGAGCTGAAACCAAGAGTTGGATGTTTAACCAACTGAGCCCCCCAGGCACCCCGTACATGTTACTATTAACTAGAAACTGTCAAAATCTCATTTCTCAAAATTCTTTTCAAATGTCATCTGCTCTATAAATCCAACCTGGACCGCCTCCTAAAAAGAACGATTGTTCCCTCCTCTGAAAGAGCAGTATGCCTGTACATACCATCAGTACTGTCATCATTAGCAAATACTGAAATTTCTTACTTACTTATTGGTGTGGGTTAAATTGTGTTTCCGTCCTCCCGAAATTTATGTGTCGAAACCCAAACTCCAGTACCCTTAACGAGATGATTAAGTTAAAATGAGGCTGTTAGGATGGCCCTGGGCCAAACTGATGGGTGTCCTAATAAGGAAAGATCCGGACACACAAGAGACATGCAGACAGACGTGTGCGCACAGAGGGACAACCATTTGGGGAAGCAGGAGGGCAGCTGTCTCCAAGCCCAGGAGAGAGGCCTCGGAGGAAAGCAACCCTTTTGTCCCCGACCTGGGACATCCAGTTTCCAGAACTGTAAGAAAATAATTTCTGTTGTTCAAGCCACCCAGCCTGTGGTATTTCGTTCTGGCCACTGCAGATGACCACTTCTCTTGTGTAACTGTCCTGAGGATGAGTCCCTTGAGGGCCCCCACTACGTGTTACATGCAGTGCCCAGTGCAGCGTCTGAGGCCAGTAAATGTCCACTAAATGTTAGCTGAATGTACTTCTTCTAGAGGTAGCAATATATTTAATTATATATACAATTATAAATTAAAATAACATCAGAAGCTAAAAATTATGTTTAATTTAGAAGGAATTTGGAAAATAAGAAAAGATACAGAGAAAAATATTTAAAAACCATTTGTAATCCCAACCTTGGGCATGACCCCTTTTAGTATNAGTTCTTTTTAACATTTACATAAACTTTCTTTTTTGATTTGAATATATATAAATAAATCCTAAGAAATCTACATATAGACATATATACAGAGTTTTATGTTATTATTTTTCCTTGAATTATATATATCTAGATAGATATTTAATCATATACGTATAATCTATATTTAGTCATATACATATATAATCATCTCCTTTATTATTAGATGATCTTTAAGAACATACTTTTTAATAGTTATATAATGTTTTATCACATTTATCTATCAGAATATGTCTCTTATCTACATTATATTCTGAGGTGATACTACAATGAGCCTCTTTGTATAAAAATCTTCACTCATGTTTCTATATGTCTTTCGGAAAAACACGTTTAGGACTTGGCACATGGACATCCAGCAGCTGTAGTAATATGGCAGGCTCATTCTAGCAGGGTCAGACTCAGATGGTTACCCACAACTCCTATAATTTTCTTCCGTAGAACATAGTGAATTGCAATATGCCAAACCCTGCACATGACTTTCCTACAGAAATGAGGACAGTGAGGTCTGAAGATGCACTACAGAAAGCAAAAGAAAAGTGTAATGCACACCAGAATCCACTGTTTTGCTATAAATATACAATGGATGTTATGGATGGGCTCACTCCCATCATTTTTGATGATCCAGATGAGGAGAGTCAGAGAGGCTCTTCTGGTCTCTCCTCTCCCTTCAGAGAAAGGCAAAATTGCCGTGGCTGACTATAACCGGGGCAGGCTGCAAAGAAGGGCTGCTCCAGGCACTGAAGAATAACTGAATAACTATAGATTACAAAGGAAAACAGCCCAAATGCAGGGCTGTGTGAGTATATTACCTTACACGGCAAATGGGGAATTAATGTACGAGAAGACATGGAGGTTGCTAATCATCTGACTTTAAAAGAGGGAGATAATCTTGCATTGCATGGGGTGGGGGTGCTCTGTAACCTTAAATGAGGAAGAGGAAGGCAGAAGAGTCACAGAATAACAAGGTATGAGAAAGACTCTATCAGCCATCACTGGCTTTGAAGATGGAAGGAGCCAGTAGCCTTCGGATGTGGGCAATGTCCTGAAACTGTAAAAGGCAAGAGAGAGATTTTCCTCTAGAGCATCTAGCAGGAGAGCAGTCTTGCTGAGACCTTGATTTTAGGCCAATGAGACTCTTACGTCAACTTCTTTTAAAAAAAATTAGTTTATTTATTAGAGAGAGAGAGAGAGAAGCAGAAAGAGAGGGAGACACAGAATCTGAAGCAGGCTCCAGGCTCTGAGCTGTCAGCACAGAGCCTGATGTGGGGCTTGAACTCACAGACTGCGAGATCATGCCCTGAGCTGAAGTCGGACTCTTAACTGACTGAGCCACCCAAGAGCCCCTCTCATGTCAACTTCTAATCCCCAGAACTGTTAAGATAATAAATTTGTATTGTGTTAAGGCACAAATTCGTGGTGATTTATTACAACAGCAATAGGAAATATGCCATAAAAAATAGAACTATATACCAAAGGCATAAAGTCAGAATTCTGTGGGATGTGAAATAAGCATACAGATTCAAGACTTCTGCAGTGAACAATGGGAGACAAGTCAAGGGAGCTAGGTTCAGGTGGGAAAGGAGGAAATTAGGAATATCTTTCAAAATAATTTTTATCCTGCAGATGATAGAGAACATTGGAGCATGAGAGAACATAATGAAAGTGTTAGCTTTCAGCAAAATTAATCTGGTGACATCACATAAGTGAGAGTTCATGGAGAAAGAGCAGCTAAAGTTCTTTAATAATCTGAGTGTAAAGTGGTAAGTGCCTGGCCTGGGCATCCACTTACATAGAAATGAATGCTCAGGCGTGAAAAATATTACAAAGGATAATCTGCATTCATATTTGTTCCTATATAGAGGTCAGTCTACAGACCTCCCTTAATTCCAGATTGTCAAATCAAGTTCAGATGATCTAGGTGAATGGTGAGAGATCAAATGGTCCCTCAATTAGAATCTTTTAAAATCTGTACCATTCTACACTAAAGTATTTAGAAAGAGATTGATGCTTTCTCTCTCATTTCACCCCATAAACCCAAATGACGAAAACATATTATTCTCTAGTGAGAAGGAATGTGAAACAAATTGCCCACCATGAATGTCATTCCATCTATTTAAGCATGTAATTGACTCCAGACAATGGGAAACTTCTTTCTTTCAGTAACTGAGTTAGACTCTCCCTTCAGAAACAAAGTATTTTTTAGAGAAAAGTAAAAGTTAAACATTCAATTCTGTTTTCAAAAGAGCCCATGATCAGATGAAACTGAAGACTGTTTTCCTAGTATTTTTGCCAGTAGATATTTTGACCTAAGTCAGTAGAATGATAAAGTTGCCAGAATAAATTCCCAATTCCCCTTGAGAAAGAGAGAGAGAGAGAGAGCGTGCGCACATGCATGTGTGTATGCCCACTTTATTTATACTACTAGCTCTAAGTAAAGTGCATGAGATCACTCGGGTGTTGACTTGTGAAAAATAATATATTTATTGTAAGGCCCCTTCTCACAATCTAATCCTACCAATCATTCCATTCTTTTCTGGAATAGAAATTTTCTCCTTAATGTCTGGACTCAGAGTAGCTGCCCAGGCCAAGTTTGATGAATGGGTGACAGACGGATGGACTGATAAATGGATTCGAATCACAGGGTCAAATACTGTCTACATTATCTAAGGACTGTGATGGGTGCAGCTGAGATGCCTTCGGAAAAGAGATTCCATCTCACTAGGAAACATTCCAGCTCAGTTACCTGTGCCGATGAATACTTGCATTACTACGTTTCTATGAATTGGATGTGTCCCAGAATTGCATAAAAGTAAGATTAGGTATCTTCCAAGTTCATTATATTTGTGTTTTTTCTCTTTGGTCGGTTGTCTGTTCATTTCCTGGGTCCATTTACATGGAGACTTGGGTACATATCTTAGGTAATTTACATGCAATATTTATAAATAAGAAATAAGACCAATGTGGCAAATGTCTTCTTCAGTTTGCTATTTGTACTTTGGCATAAGTGAGTTTAACATGCAGACATTTTACATTTTAATATACTCAAAATCTTCTATTTTTAGATACTCTGAAAGTTCACCCCAGAGAGATCTGACCTCACTCTCCTGACCATGCACTGTGGCCTATCAGCCGTTTTGCATAACATTCCACAGGCCTGGGTACAGTCCATTTATGGCTTTGCATATGGTGCCTCCTTGTCTGAAGTGTTCCTCCTTCACATCTCCTTGTCTACTCCTCCAAATCGGTTACCTGCTGCACCCCTTTCATATCTTTATACCTCAGCTCCTGTATTCCTTCCTCCAGGACGTGGTCTACATCAGGTACTGTGGTCAACACTCTGAAGAGTAATTGAGTAGAATTATACAGTCTCAAAATCAATACTGAATTAATTTCTCTTTGGGTTAATCTCTAAGCCTTTCCACAGCGACTCGTTCTCCACTGCTCATCCTTAAACCCATAATGTTGTAGCAGGACGCCTGGCAAACAGACACTTTGTCAGTATTTACTTTATTAATTAATTATGTTTAATTACGGATGGGTGGCATCAGTTGTTTTTATATGTTGGGTTATTCTATTTTTCTCCATTTAATACTCATCCCTCTGGATTCTATACATTGGCATGAGCTGAGCTGGCACAGTGCTTCCCAGACTTACTGGACAGACCATGCCACCTGCCATCTTCAAGCACATATTAACCCTCCACAGAACAACCTTCTAGAGAATATACTGCCAGAGTATTCGAACATGCTCTCTTATTTGTACAGATGAGAACCTAAGACATAGAGAGTTACTTGCCCCAAATCATACAACCAGAATATGGATGCAAAACTGAATCTTGATTCATAAGTAACTGTGTCATAAAAATAAGCTACAAATGATCAATGAAGATGAATGATATAAAAGGATGAAAAGAGGTAAGTTTTGTAAAGCATCACAAAAAATATAAGTGGCGTATTCTTAAATCTCATCCTTATGCTTAAATTGGTCAATTAAGAGAAAATATAGTCAGCCTGGTTCCTTGCTATGTACTGATGACTCAGCTAATTTATTTTCAGAAACTTAGTTAACCCTTTCGTTCCTTATCATACACATTTTGAAGGGAGAACAGTATATGAGTACTTTTCCATATGCAATATGTCTGCTTTTATTAAAAAAACTTATAAGCTGATGTCCATTACATGTATGTTAAAGGGACAATTATTTGCAAGTTATCTATTATGAATCATTACTAATTTGCAAAAGATTTGGCAATAGATAGCATGCAAAGCTGTATTTTATACATATCTATATTAGAAAGATATTTATGAAGTACATACTATAGTCCATTAAAAAATAAATAAATATGAATAAGATATAGAAGCTGTCCTCAAAGCACAGTATAAGAATTTAAAGGCAAAAGGATCTGTAAAAATATATTAGCAAAAGACCAACTACACGGTTCCAGAAGGCACATAAAAACAGTGCTGTGAGAGTTAACAGTGAGCAGGGGTGGAAAAAAGGCCATTTCAGTGAGTGTGTATGGATATATATACACACATATATGTATATATACATATATATAGTATAATTTAAGATTTAGAAATACTTTATGTAAGTTTATATTTTATACAGTCTGCCTTTCTTTCTTCCACAAACCTTATTAAATGCCCATGTGTTACCATCTGACAGTACAGAAAATAAAGAAGTCAGCTCCTCTGCTAAGAAAGCTTCCAAACGTAAGAATAACTTACACTATGTGAAATAAATGCCGCAACAGAGGGACATAAAAAGCCCCCATGACGCCCAGAAAAAGCCACTGAGACCATATGGAAGGTGTGTTTGCAAGATGTGTCAAGTGCTCATGAATGGAGAAGACAAGTAAACCACGTCGATCAGAGGCAAAAGTGTCCACAGGGCAGGAAGGTACAAAAGAGAGCGCAAGAATTCGGTCATTTGTGGACCACGTACTATATACCAAGCATTTCATGTCCTGTATCTCCTTCAATCTTGTAACGGCCAGTGAGAAAGTTCTCTACTCTTCTCATTTTAGGTATGAGGAAACTGAGACCCCCAGGGCTCGAGTAATTAGTCTCAGGTCCCAAGTGACAATTTGTGTACTTGGACTCAGATTCAACTGTCTGACCACAAACAGCTCCTAATCATTATGCCCATGTAAGGGCTGCCCTGGTTCCGCCCTCGCACCTGGGATAGGAGAGATGAAAACCATCACTGAGCCTAGAAAGCAGATCAACCCCCCACAAGTGGCCCTGTGTGCCAGGTTAAAAAATGTCACCTTTTATTCTCTGGGCAGTAGCAACAGTAACAGTGACAGCATTCAGAGGATGATCATTTATGTAGTGTTCATGAAACACCAGATACTTTACTGAGAAGGGGAGGCCACAGAGGCCATGGGCACAGGATTTAAGGGGGCGCTGGCCTCTGAGCCCTTCACATGTATGAGGAGGGTTAGTCAGAAGCCCTAACGGACAGAAGCAATATGACAGGGCAAGAACTCCCACACTCTGGAGCAAGATGTTCTCAGCACAGGAAGGGAGGGTAACAGCTGCTTTGACCCCATCGGGATCACCCACCCACCCTCTTTCCTACAGGTGCCAACCTAGGGGAGCTCATGCTACCGCCTGTCTGCTCAGGCACTCTGTGCCCCCTCAGGAGACACAGGAGCTTTCCCCCCATTTTGACAAGGCCTAACACGTCACTTAGTATGTGTGCCCCTGGAGGTCAGGGTATGGAGACAAGCTAGATATACTGAGGCTGCGGAATGCAGAGAAGTACAGGCTGCCGCGAGGGAAATGCACTTCCACCATACCATCCCCTAAGGAACCTCATTGGGAAGGCTGTTGGGAGGGGCCAGGGGTTTCATCAGAAGAGTGACTCCACAGATGAAACATGAACATGACCCCATGGAAGGCCCTCCCTGAATCAACAATACTGCACTTGGAAGTTTCCTGCAGACGATGTCTAAGGAATGTGTGAAACATCTTAGAAGGTGAGAGTCCCCTGCACGCTGCTCAGTGACGTGACCAGCCACGTGACAACAGCGCCAGCCACACAGCTTCAATCCTTTGCCTTTGCAAAGGCACTCCTCTTTCCCCTTGGGTACAATTCAGAGATTAGAAACGAGTCAACCTGAATGTCTGTGAGCCCCAAATCCACATAATGAAATCCTAACCCCAGTGTGATGATGCTCCTAGATGACAAGGCCCTTGGAAGTGATCAGGTCATGAAAGTCACCCTCTCCAAGAAAGGGATTAATACTGTCAAAAGAGACCCCAGGAAGCTCTCTGGTCCCTCTGACACATGAGGACACAGCAAGAAGACAATGTCTGTGCACCGGGAAGCCGGCTCCCATCAGACACCGAATTTGCAAGTAACTTCATCTCGGATTTACCGTACTCAGAACTGTGACTAACAAATGTTTGTGGCTTAACCCACCATGCAGACTCCGATATTTTTGTTACAACAGCTTTGAGTGGACTAAGACAGATAGATAGCAGTAGGTGAGAAGAAATCTGAGAAAGAGAAAACAAATCATCTGTACATCTTAGGGGATTGGTGAAGAATAGCTTTAGGTTTGCCTGAAGTTTGGACTTGCATACAACATTACGCTAGAATGTGCATTTTAATTACTAAAGCGGGATTTCTCCAATGATTGAAATGAACTGGAGAAATTGTCCAGCCTGCCTAAATTTAATCCAGGTACAGAGAAAATAGAAACACTACACCCAGAGGAATTCCAATGGCACTGGGGAAAGGAACAGAGGTGCTTCATAACTGCACTCTGATGAGTCTCATTTTTAAAAATATACTGGCTGCACTTTTATAATATCCCTTAATCCTCACAGAAACAGACTGAGGCAGGTAGTTACCAATGTCTCAGTTTGCCTGGCAAGCCTCTGACAGTGGCAATCTCACTCTGGCCACAGGAGAGGATGTACAATCTAAACATAACGTCCATATTCTTGGCCACAGTAATTAACTTGGGAAGGAGTAAGCGGCCCAAGGTGGGCCAAAGTCTGCATTCATCTCTACACATTTTTCTTGGCTGCACCTAGTAGGCAACAGAGCCCTTAATGGTGTGGGAGCTGATAGGCTGCAAATCTAAGAATGCCAGTACCTTATTCCCTTTCACAGGGGGCAAGCCCAGCTACAGTTAGAGGGAAGGAAGTCAACACACACACACACACACATACACACCACCACCAACAACCACCAAAAACTCTGAGGAGGACGCAATCCTTGGATCCTGTCCTTCCTGACACTAACTTTTATTTCCTGGGTCCCAGTTCCAGAAGACAATAAATGTGTCTTTCCTAAGTAAATCAGTTAGATCTGTCTTCCTGTAAATTTCATTTAAAAAAATTTTGAACTATGATAATTATATAAATATTTAACTGAGAATGAGGTTGGAAAGATAAGCTGTTTTCCTCATGGGCATAAATGTTGTAAGTGGCAAAGAGTGAACTAGATTTCCAGATCTTTCTGAATGTGTAGCCTTTGATCTCAACAAGTAAATCTATGTTGTGAAATTTCAAGGGCACCATTGAAGATTTTTCTTTTTTAAGTAGCTTCCATGCCCAGTGTGGAGCCCAACAAAGAGCTGACTTCATGACTCTGACATCAAGACTTGAGCAGAAATCAAGAGCTGGACACTTAACCAACTGAGCCACCCAGGCACCCCACCACTGAAGTTTTATATGAGATTTTTAAAAAGTAGTTGGGCTTCCTCTTTTCCTCCTTCTTACCTCTTCCTCTTCCTTTCTTTTTTCCTACCTTCCTTTCTGCTCCTCTTCAGAGAAATTTGGTCCTAATGTCTATGTGCACCTTTGGCAGGGTGGGTGCCTCCTCACCCAGTGAGGAGGAGACTGGGTGAAGGGGACATCTGCATGGACGTGGCTCCACGTGAGCGGTCAGAGTGGACCAGGGTGACCCTCTCCGTGTGGTCAAAGGATTAAGACAGAGCCCTGTCAATCCTTGCCTCACTTGGTGTTTTTCTTCTCTTTCTCTAGCCCTCCCCCATTTTTAATATACTTTTTGCAATTCCTCCCCCATCTAAACCTTGAAGAACTGCAGAAACTGAAGAAACATCTTCTAAAAGTACCACTCTGCCAGTTGCCAGGAGGGAATGGAACCAATGATCCCCAGTGAGAGGCATGAAAATCAGAATCATCTCCAGTCTTTCCTACTGACATTTTTGTAGCAGATGAAGAGAAGACGAAGGAAACTTCAAAGTGGGCCAGACCACAAACACACAGACACCTCTCCTCACCTCCCGTCGTGAGACCCCTGCCCTGCTCCAGTCCAGGCATTGCCTCGATGTGTTCAGAGTCATAAAGCCTTTCACCTCTGCATGGGTCAGGAAACTACTATTTTTCCTTGACAGCATCCATGTCGAGTGGGAGCCAACAGTGGTGGAGATGACGGGGTGAAAAGACACCCACAAGGGGCGCAGCACATACGGGGCACCTGAGCGCAGGGGCAGAGGGGGCATCCATGCAGGATCCAGAGTGAGCCATCTCATCTGTGATTAGGAAGTCCTGGAAGCTGTGAAGGGAAGGGGTTTTTACATGTGCTGTGCTGATGCAGACTTTAGTATCAAACACACAGCATGCGTCAATCCAAAATGAGAATTAGGTGTTGACCCAAAATGAGAAATACGGATGAATGAATGAATGAATGAGCAGGGCATCTGCACGACAGTTAAGAATATAAATGTGAAGCGGCGCCTGGGTGGCTTAGTCGGTTGGGCGTCTGTCTTTTGCTTAGGTCATGATCTCGTGGTTCATGGGTTCGAGCCCAGCGTCGGGCTCTGTGCTGACTGCCAGCTCAGAGCCTGGAGCCTATTTCACAGTCTGTATCTCCCTCTCTCTCCGACTCTGCCCTGCTCACGCTGTCTCTCTCTCTCTCTCCTAGAAATTTAAAAAAAAAAAAAAAAAGAATATAAATGTGAAAACATTATTAGTTCTAGCATTAGCTGGTATTCCCTGCTTTTAAACAAGGGGGAAACACATTTTTGTTTTATTAAGCCATGAAGTTGTTAGGGATTTGGTTTTCTTGATGAGAGAACTCTCCTGTTTCATGAATGTTAATTCTCAGTATCCAAAATACCACTCTAAAGAAATACTTAGCACCACAACAATAAGACAAAGGCCCTAGTAAAGTAAACATTCCAGAGGCCTTCAGAGGTTAAATAGGAATCTGGAAATAATTATCCTATTGCTAAAAAATAAATAACATATGGAAAATATAAGCAGTGGGGGAGGACTTCTTCCTCTTAAGCAGGATTTTATTCTTAAAAATTTTTTTGACAAAATAATATTTGATTGATGTAGTCTAAAAAGTAAAACAATAATTATTGTTTGGTATTAATATTATGATTTTCATAATCTACTTTTTATAGTTTAGAAATATTCCCTGTAAATCATGGTACTTAATATTTTTGCTCCCCCCCCAAAATTTTTTTATTACACAAAGTTGATCACACTGTATATAAAATGATTTAATTTGATCTATAGAAGAAAAGAGATTGACACATATATACAACCTATCACCCAGCCAAGAAAATTAAAAAAACAACAACCTGGATTTATTCCATGGCCTCATTTTCTGTCTCTCTCTCACACTTTTATTATTCTGTGAGCTTCTTGAACAAGGCGTCTAGACTATGACCCCTTCCTCCCTTTGTCCACCTACAGCTGTCTGGTTTCTGTCCGCACCACCCCACTGAGACCGCACTCACCCAGAAATTGTTCTGGTCGTTAAATCAGAGGGAAAATTCTTAGTTCTTAATTTACTTGACCGCTAAGAGCATTGAGCACCACTGCCCACTTCTTGAAACTCTATGGTCTTGGTTGTTCCCCACACTACTTTCTTTCTAAATCTCTTTCTAATTATTTGGCCCCATCATACCCCTCTCTTTTTCCTCTTTTTCTCTTCCTTCCTCCATTATCTTTCCCAGTTGTTAACATTAGGATTTTTTCATCCAGTCACCCAAGTAAGAACACTGGGCATCACCCTGGACTGCTGACCTCCCTTCTGCTCTCATATTCAGCTAATTCCAAATATATCTCCACCCTGTCCTCATATCCTTTCCCACTGCTGCTATCTTAGTAAACACTCTCATTATCTCTCAGCAAGTGATTGTAAGAGGTTCCTAATTAGACTCCCGCTTTCCAGCCAGACCCCCCACATTCCATCCTTCATAGCTGCCACCAGCATGATGGGACCCCATCACTCCCCATTAACAACCTTTCTGTGGTTTGCCATTAATTGCAAGATAAAGCCCAAGCCCTTTGGGATAGCTGACATATGACATTTCCCCTTCTAAAATCGTTCCCTTTCCCCTGTAAACTGGCAAGTCTCATTCCTGCACTGCAAATCTACAAAGCTTCTGTACTCTTTTCAGCTTATTC
The DNA here is from genome assembly GCF_008692635.1 of Crocuta crocuta. Classification (NCBI taxonomy): domain Eukaryota; kingdom Metazoa; phylum Chordata; class Mammalia; order Carnivora; family Hyaenidae; genus Crocuta; species Crocuta crocuta. The sequence goes on from NW_027528640.1 coordinate 3,930,682, forward strand.
TGAAGCATAATCGTCTGCTCCCATAGCTTTGATATCTCCAGCTCAAGCCTCTCTTCTGAACATTAAAACACTATATTCAACTTCTTATTGGACATTAGTCATGAAATCAGAGAGAAAATTCTTAGTTCTTAAACTGTACTTGATCACTAAGAGCATTTGGCACCACTGTCCACTTCTTAAAACTCTACAGTGGTATTCTGTATGTCTAAAACTTGGTCTTCTGTCTCTCCAAATGTACTCCTATCTTTGCTATATAGGTGACTGCCACCATCTAATTGTCCTCTATAGAAAACGAGAGCCCTCCTTTGTGCCCTCCTCTTCTTATTTTCTGCATATCCATTTTCTGTTCAGTATAGTCGATTCTACTATCAAGTATAATTTAAACTGATTCACTCACAACCGTCTACACTGTTGGTGCAATAAGTCAGATCTATGTCAAACTGCACCATTCTCGACCAGCTCAACATCCTATTTTGTTGCCTCCACCTCTATTACACATGACTTCTTCAATCCATTACCCAGTATCCTGCAGACAGAATTATATTTCTAAACTAAACACCTGAATATATTATACCTCTGCTCAAAACTCTTCAGCAGCTCCCTGTAGTAAACAATAAGAATCTAAATTCATTTGCATGACCTTCACAAGCATCTCCATCAGTTTTTTTGACTTACATCATGACTTCTACCACAAAGATGGTACACATTTGCTCCTCTGCATCTGAATCCCAGATGTATTAACTGGGCCTTAGAAAGTCAGCTGCTTCAAAAACGACCAATGGTTACCATTTTTGTTTCTGAAAATGAATATATAGTACCATGTAACTAAAAAAACAAAAACAAAGTGAGGATCACCTCATTGGCTCAGTGGGTTGAGTGCCTAACTCTTAATTTTGGCTCAGATCATGATTTCACCATTTGTAAAATTGAGCCCTGCATTGGGTTCTCTACTGACAGTACAGAGCCTGCTTTCTTTCTATCCTTCTCTCTCTACCCCTGAGCCCCACTCTTTCTGTCTCAAAATAAATAAAGAAACATTTAAAAAAGTGAGAACAGAAAAGAACAGGGCTTTATATCTTTACATTTCAATGTAAATGAAGAAAAGCTAACAAATGGCTAGCAGCCCTTTCTATGTAGCTACTTAAAACAGAAAAAAAGCAAAACAAAACTATGAAGGCCTCATAAAAGTGGCTTGATAATTAAAGAGTTATTGCTATATTTCTTAATTAAAGAAGAAAAAAGAAAACCCAGAAATGGACCCACTACTATATGTTCAACTCATCTTCAACAAAGCAGGAAAGAGTATCCAATGGAAAAAAAGACAGTCTCTTCAACAAATAGTGTTGCGAAAACTGGAAAGCAACATGCAGAAGAATGAAAAATGAACCACTTTCTTATACCATACCCAAAAATAAATTAAAAATTGATGGAAGATTTAAATGTGACAGAGGAAACCATTAAAATCCTAGAAAAGAACATGGGCAGCAACCTCTATGACACTGGTTGTCACAGCTTCTTACTAGACACATCTCTGGAGGCAAGGAAAACAAAATAAAAAATGAACTATTGGGACTTCATCAAATAAAAAGCATCTGCACAGCAAAAGATACAATCAACAAAACAAAACGGCAACCTTCAGAGTGGGAGAAGATATTTGCAAATGACATATCTGATAAAGGGTTAGAATCCAAAATCTATAAAGAACTTATCAAACTCAACACTCAAAAAGCAAATAATCCAGTTAAGAAAGGGGAAGAAGATCAGTTGGCTGTATACTTTTGGGTCCACTTCTGAGTTCTCAATTCTGTTCCATTGGTCTATGTGTCTGTTTTTGTGCCAATACCATACTGTCTTGATGATGACAGCTTTGTAGTAGAGGCTGAAGTCTGGGATGGTGATACCTCCCGTTTTGGTTTTATTTTTCAGTATTACTTTGGCTATTCGGGGTCTTTTGTGGTTCCATACAAATTTTTGGATAGTTTGTTCTAGTTTTGAGAAGTATGCTGGTGCAATTTTGATTGGAATTGCATTGAATGTGTAGAGTGCTTTAGGTAGTAATGACATCTTAACTATATNGGAAGAAGACATAGACATTTTTCCAAAGAAGACATACAGATGGCTAACAGACACATGAAAAGATGCTCAACATCACTGATCATCAGAGAAATACAAATCAAAATTACAATGAGATACCACCTCACACCTGTCAGAATGGCTAACATTAACACAGAAAACAACAGATGTTGGCAAGAATGAGGAGGAAGAAGAACACTCTTACACTGTTTGTGGGAATGCAAACTGGTGCAGCCACTCTGGAAAACAATATAGAGGTTCATCAAAAAGTGAAAACTAGAACTGCCCTACTTCTATTACACTACTAAGTATTTACTCAAAGGTTACAAAAATACTGATTTGAAGGGACACTTGTACCCCTATATTTATAGCAACATTATCAATAGTAGTCAAATAATTGAAAAAGCCCAAATGTCCATCAGTGGATGAATGGATAAAGAAGATGTGGTGTATACACACACACACACACACACACACACACAAATGGCATATTACTCAGCAAACAAAAAGAATGAAATTTTGCCATGTGCAACAACATGGATGGAACTTTTATTATGCTAAGCAAAATAAGTCAGGCAGAGAAAGACAAATATCATATGATTTCACTCATATGTGGAATTTAAGAAACAAAACAGATGAATACAGGGGAACAAAAAGAGAAAGAGACAAACCATATAACCAACTGTTAACAATAGAGAACAAACTGAAGGTTCCTGAAGGGGTGTTTGGTGGGCAGTAATGGGCTAAATGGGTAACGGGTATTGAGGAGGGTACTTGTTGGGACAAGACCTGGGTGTTATATGTAAGTGATGAGTCACTAAATTCTATTCCACTATATGTTAACCAACTAGAATTTAAATAAAAACTTGAAACAATTTAAAGTATTACTTAAATATAGTAGCTGTAGGTTTAGACTAGAATATTTTGTTTCCTTCAGAAATATTTTTGTGAAAATGATACTAATTATAAATGAGTTATAGTTTTAAAAATAAATAAATAAAAGGGGAAAAAAGAAATCTACTTCTTTGCAATATAATTCAGGTTAAAAAGGACAATAGTCAGGTTTCCCCCCCCCTCTATTAATTGTAAATTATTCCACTAGAGTAAAAAATCTAAAATTATACATAGGTCTTTGTTTTTCACTAAGAAACCTTGAATTTTAACAGTTAAACTCTTTTGTCTTTTACATTATCCTGTCTTCACTGAACATCATTTGAAACAAATTGATATTTTTGAATCTTGGCAAAACTCCGGGGACAACATTACCAGCAATGAAATTTCTTCCAAAAATCCAGAGAATGCAATGAGAGACTAATCTGGGCTCAGTTAATTATATGTTTGTAAAGCACAGTGTTGGGTGTTTTTCCCCTCACATATTTATTTTTAACACAAACATATACACTCAGCTGAGGGCAGTGTGACCATGGTCATAGCCTCTAAATTCCATGGCAGTTTATCGCCTGCATTTACTTGTTCAGCATTCAACAAGTATTTGCTGCGGACCAGCATGAGACACACTTGAGTCCTACCTTCATGGAGCTCACATTCTAATAAACGGTGTTTATGGAACTACATTCCGTGTCTTTGTTGTGTTAAATGTTCTACTTGCATCATCTCCTTTAAGCCTTTAAGCTCACCATAAGGAAGCGACCATTCATCATTACTGCCTTTATTGTTCTTCTTATTACTTTGCAGACAAGAAGACAGAAACTTGGAGGGATGAGCAACTGACCAGAACTGTGAAGGAGGCAGTGGTGTGTCTAGCTCAAAACTCAAAAATAATCTTCTTTGTAAGTAGCATTGGCCACATATGCAGTATTAGCCAATGAAGTGCAAGAAGTTTTAGGTGGTGTTTCTGAAAAAAGCTGCTTGAACAGTGCACACTTCAACTGGCAGATGCAATTCCGTCCTTTGGACTTTGTTGCTTCTGCTGAGATTGGACAAAGGGGTTCATAGTGACCATGAAGAGAAGGACCACAGGGATGGTAAGATGGCACAGCGTCAGACTGCCCACCTCTTCTGAAGTGCACACCATGTCCTATTACCCCTTCTGCAGTATGTCTCCACATGGCAAGGGAACAGCAATCCAGTCTCTTCCCTTACAAAGCCCACTGTGAACTGCCTCCTGCCTGCCTCTCCAGGCTCATCTCAATCTGTGTCTTCTCTGTCTCCAAAACCCAATATAGATGGCCTTTCTGCTCCTAGAATGTGCCAAGCAGACTCTTTGGGGCCTTTACACCACATGCTGCTCAGGACATGCTAGAGTTTCTGCTTCTCTGCTTGACTAACCCTTCTTGTTGGGCAGATCTTAGTTTCTTGTCATCACCTCAGAGGCATCCCCTACCCACCTACTCTACAGCACTGCCAGTAATTCCCTGTCACAACCTAGCTTAACACTTTGTGCTGGACTTAAGACTGTCGTATTTTTCCATATCTATTTTTTCCCTGACTTGTGTGTTGTCTGTATCACCTACCACACTACCACCAAAATAATGAACTTTTGTTTCCACTAAACAACCTCTGGCACCTAAATAATGCCTGGCACATAGTCAAAACTCAAAAGATATTTGTCAAATGAATGGATCGTAAAACAAACCTCCTCCTAAGGGATATAAAACATTGTAATTGGAAATCTCTATATTTATCTCATGCACATTATATAATTTATACTACTGAAAACACTTCAGCATATTTCACTATATAAACCAATATTCCATATTTTCATTTCCTCAGTCATCCTTCATTCTGATGACATGGATGCCAGAATAATGAGAACTCAGAGCAACACCAAAAGTAGTTAATGTCTTGAAATGAAAGACAAATAGATGTTAGACATATGGAAAAGTCCATTTTAATGGGGTTTTTATAGATTTTATTATGGGAGGAATCTCCATATTCTCATCTAATCTATATGTAGTTCTCAATTAAATCTGTAACTTTTGGGTAACTAATGAAAAAATATAGTTTAAATTTTTGCTCCTATAGTTTAAAATTTTGCTTCTTCACCACGTCTTGGGTTGAATGGGGATATGTAGCAAGTTATGAGTTTACTCTGGGGATCTTTCTGAGAAGACAGATACACATCAGGGGTCTGATTTATGGAACACATTATGCTGTTTATTCATGATTCCTTTTCAATACAGTGAGGTGGCAAAGAAGAGTGGCTAAGAATGCAGGCTGGAAGTCCAAACTGTCTGGATTTGAAGTCAGGTTCTACCACTTGCTGGCTGTATGACTTTAAATATATTACGTAACCTCTCTGTGCTTGAGTGAAATGAATCAAAAGGATATTTATCTCATAGGTTGTGTGGGGATTAAAAGAGGTAATACAGATATTATGGACTGAATATTTGTATAGCCTCCAAATTTGAATGTTGAAGCCCTAACACTCAATATGATGGTATTTGAAGATAGGCCTTTTAGGAGGTAATTAGAGTTAGATTAGGTCATGAGTTCAGGCCCCACCATGATGGTGTTAGTGGCTAATAAGAAGAGGAAGAGGTCTCTCCCTGTCTTACTCTCTCATTCTTTCTAACTGTGTGCATACACCTAGGAAAGGCCCTGTGAAGACTCAGCAACAATGCAGCCACCTGCAAGCAAGGACAAGAGGCTTCAACAGGAATCAAAACTACCAGCACTTTGATCTTGGACTTCTCAGCCTCCAAAGCTATAGGAAATACATGTCTATTATTTAAGTCACTCGTCTATGGTAATTTGTAATAGTAGCCCAAGCTGACAAAGACAACAAACAGGCCAAGCTTTAGAATGGTGCCCAGCATGTAGTAAGCACTCACTAAATAATGTCGATTATAATCATAGGTAACTATACCCATAAATGAAACATATCAAGACAAAGCAATGTAAAGGAAGAGCTCCCTGAGTTGAAATGAAGGAAGAACTAGTTAAAGCAGCTGGCCTGTGACCTATTCCTCTAACTGTTGTGGTAATATTCCTGAAGTAAGAAAGAATGGAGGTGACCCAGTCTTATCGTCTTGGAAGCATGGTAACTGGGTGTCTAAGCAAACATACTCACGATGCATGCTAGGAGGAATATCCACATATTTGTAATGCTTTTAACAGGATGTCTCTAGTTCAGGATTGCTTACAGTGTGAAACATGGCTCCCAAGAGAAAATCACGTAATCTATATGCTCCTTTGAGAAGGATTGTGTATAGGCTCCTTACCCATATCCTCTTGGTCTTACTGATTCAATGCACAATGGACAAACTTCCAGTTACTGACACCTGCAATTCTTTGCTTGCAGGCTTTTCCTGGTAGCCTGAGATGGCTATGCCTATGCCAAGGAAAGCTGCACGAGATGAAGTTAAATAGACAAATTATTCAAGTCTGTTGCATTAGGGGAGAGAGACTGAACTCAACAGGGACAGCTGGGGATTTACAATCAATGAGCAGAGTGAGGGAGCCAGTGGGTGGAAAATTGCTAAAAGGAATGCAGGTATCAAGAGTGGGGAAGGAGAGCTTCATTAGTTATCAAAGTGGGGGGGGGTATCCCACTAAATCGCCTTAGCACAATTCTTGCTACAACTGGGCTTAGCATACCAAGAACAAGTCCTAGTTAAGAAGAAGGTTCAAAGGAGCCTGACCAAAGTTTGGTCAAGGAAGGAATGCCTGTCACCTCTCCCAAGTACAGGCCAGAGAACTAATGGTCAACAGGAGCAACCTAACAAAGACTGATAGATCCTGTCGTGCAAACACCTGGGCTTCCTCACCCCACAGGAATAACCCCTTGGAGAATGGAGCTCTGTACTGGCTCTCAGATTTGCACAGAGGGATTGAGCTTTAGTTACTTGCCCTAGTAAATTGCTAGACAACCACTGATTGCCTGTCTCGCTTCCTGATCCTTGCGCATTTCCTGGGTCAACTTCCAAAGCCGCTTACTTGCACTCAAATCCTTGTCTCAGGGAACCCAAACCAAAACATGAGCTTATGTACTCTGATTCAACAAAAGAAGATCTAAACAAGCCCAATAATAAAAAATATACATTAATAAAGTGCAAGATCAATGCTATTATTTAAAACAGTAATATGCATTTCTGCAGTGTATTATACTTTTCAAAACATACCATGTGTTTTATCTCATAAGGTATTTATACCAAGCAAACAGAACATATCCCCAATTTGAGAAAGGTATATAAAATGCTGAAAAACTAGAATTTTCAAAACAGGTCGCCATAGTCATTTACTGTATTGGTTCCCATAGCTGCTGCGGCAAATCACCATAAATGCAGTGCTTTGAAACAACTTTTCTTACAGTTATGGAGGCCAGAGGTTCAATGAGTCTCAATAGCCAAAAGCAAGGTATCAGTGGAGCTGTCTTCCTTCTAAAGACTCTACAAAAGAATCCATTTCCTTGCCTTTTCCAGCTTCTAGAGGTCACTTACATCCCTTGCCTTATGGTCCCTTCCTCCATCTTCGAAGTGTACAACTTCAACTCTGTATCTGTTGTCACATCTCTCTGACCCTCCCACCTTCCTCTTGTAGGAAAACACTGGACCCACCTGGATATTCTGGGATTATTATCTCAAGATCCTTAATTTAACTACATCTGCAAAGTTTCCCCTGTCATTTAAAGGAAAATATTCACAGATTCAGAGGATTCATTACATGAACATTTTTGGGAGGGATATTATTCTTTCTACCACATAAATATACTACAGAGGTTTAAGTTAGAGGAGTCATTTCAGAGACAGAACCACATATGTTGAGGATATCATGGAACTGGCCAGTGCAGGTGCATTAAAGAAAATGAAACTTAACCTTCCATAACATTAGCTACAGGAATCTACAGCTCTTCCCATAGATCAGCAGAGAATGCCAGCTAATCCCCAAATACCAAGACTGTTCTTGCCATCTCTGGACTTCCTTTTTCCTCTCACGCATCTACACTGAAACAAATAAGGAAGAAGACTAATGGGCAACCAATCAGCTAGAAAAGCCAAATAACTTCCATATTTACCCCATAAAACTCCTTTGTGAGCCACTCAGAACTCACTGCTAGTGTAGCCTTGGCCTTCCCAACTTACAGATTAAAACCCTTGCAATAAACCTGTCTTTCTGCTTTATTTTACTTGGTGGACAGAATTTGGTTTTTGACAGAGAAGACGACTTATTCTAAGTAATGACATCATAATTTTATGTGACTCAGTCACTGGTATTTTTAAAAGGCTGACAGTTCTCAAAAGTGGGACAAATGCAAACCTTAATTTCCTCCAACACATCAACTGAGTGCATACCTAAAGTACATACTTTTTGCTTTCCTTGATTCAGTTCTTACTTTCCTTACTAAAAACTTAAATTTCTTCTTGGTCTAAGAAAAACAAACTGTGTAGCAACACTGTGTTAGCCATGTACAAATCAATAGTGTATGATTCGGACTCTTCTGGCATTCTTTCAATTTAGTTTACTTTTCTTATTAACTGTACTTACTCATGTCTTCAAAATCCTTAACGCTTAAAAATGTAAAGTCTGATAACCAAAATTATTAGTGCTGTCCTCTCATCTAATTTTTATCTTCTCATTATTCTACCATCTATATCAGCTTTGTCTGATAGAAATATGCAAGCCACAAATGTGAACCACATATGCAATTCTAGATTTTCCAAGAGTAGAAGGAAGAAAAAGATGAAATGAATCCTAATGGTATATTTATTTTTATTTAACTCAATAGAATCAAAATATTATCTCAACAAGCAATAACATTACTAATGAGATATTTTACATTATTTGTTTCATCTAAATCTTCAAAATCTGGTATGTATTTCACATTTACCAGTGTATCTTAATTGGCTTAGAAGCATTTCAAGTGCTCCACAGCCACATGTGGCCAGTGGCTACTCTACTGGATAGCACAGTTTACCTTGTGCCATTACGCCTCACAGAAAGCAAGCACTACAAACCAAGGGCACTGGAGCACTCAGCATTGCTAGGTGAGGAAGCGGCAAAGCTTCTGGTAGGAGGCACCCTCACAGAGCCCTTGTGTTGCCAAACCATGAAGCACCAGGGCATGTTCTATGAATTCTAAAATATGCTGCACTGGCATCCTCCGAAGCACAATTCTGGATATGACCCTTTGCACAGGCTCAACTTCTAACCAAATTTTCTGAGCCAAAATTCAGAGTATCTAGAGGTGTCTCTGGAAGTAAGTAAAAGTTGTAAGGCAATTACATCCTTCCAAAATTCTTCACTTGTATCTTTAATATAGCCTCGTTCAAATTTTTGGTCATTAGCAGGTTCTCTTTCACTCAAAAACATCTCTGTCACGGATAGAACCTAATTATTTTATAATTAGTTGCTAAGCACAGGTGGTCACACTTTCTTGTTTATAACACTTCACGATAGTTATGCCTCCGTTGGCTGCCATGTGCTGAGTTCTGTGGGGGCCCAAGGAACCACAGGACAATGTACCTGTCATCTGATTGGTCCCTTTGTCAGTCAGGAAGGCTCTTTTCACCAGTTCAGCTTGTGGTAAATTTGCATAAATCATTGCCTTTTTCAAAAAACATCTCAGTTTTGCTTCTTTGTAGTAAATACCTGATACTATCTGGTTCAATAGCTTTTATAATAAAATACTTCCTGAACACTTCCTATTAAGAAAACAAATAAACAACAACTAGAAATGCTTATGCACAACAGTTTCTACAAACCATATTAATATCAGAGAATGAGAAACAAACTCTGTTTTCCATTTTTTTAACGTTTTATTTATTTTTAAGAGAGACACGGAGTGTGAGTGGGGGATGGGCAGAGAGAAAGGGAGACAGAATCCGAAGCAGGCTCCAGGCTCTGAGCTATTAGCACAGAGCCCAACGTGGAGCTCAAACTCACTAACAATGAGATCATGACCCGAGCTGAAATCAAGAGTTAGACGCGTAATCAACTGAGCCACCCAGGTGCCCCTTGTGTTTTCCATTTTGAAGAATGTTTCTCATGTTCAGAGAAGCAGGCCCTTGCAACACCCATCCTGTGTACCCTAAGGGGTTAAGCATGGGCTCCAACACAGGAGAAGGAACTTGAACTTTTACTGTTCAGAATAACTGATATGGAAGTCATGTCTTTATGTTAAATCACACTTCTCCAAACTCACAATGAGTCATCCTTCTAGATAATAATGAGGGACCATCCCATGGGATCCAACACAAATCAGTGCTGCACACATACCAAGCACCCTCTCCATATGACAGGCAACAGTAGGTCTGGAAGACTCACAGCAGTGGAAGATGGGTACTGGTTAATATCCCTGGTACCCTGAAGAATAGCCTGGAGTGTCTGGACACACTGTCCACCGTTAGTAGGCTATGAACACATGTTTACTGAAATAATTCTTTAATTTGCTCATACACTGTTCTGCTTTTTGCTGGGTGCCTCTGCATAAGAAAGTAAGAGAAAGCTGGGTAGAAATATCCTATAAGATAGGTTTAGGTGCAAAAATGAGGAGAAAAGACTGCAAAACCAGAGTTCAGCTCTGTAAGGCAATACAACCAAAATACCCCTAGGTTTGGAATAAGTGCTAAGTCTCTCTACATAATTATATTCTTTGCAAGTGTAGGCATGCATGTAGGTGTCTCACAATTTTAAATGATAATGTAAAATGTAGCAGAATCATATTATTTTTAAAAGAGAATACCGGAAAGGTTATTACTTAGTTGGTGTGACTTGCTCTGAGGACAAGGATCTTTAAATTCTAATTGGTTGAACCCATCTAATCTGGTAGGTTAATTTTTAAAAAATATTTATTTATTTTTGAGAGACAGACACAGAGAGAGACACAATCTGAAGTAGGCTCCAGGCTCTGAGCTGTCAGCACAGAGCCCGATGCAGGGCTCGAACCCACGAACCATGAGATCATGACCTGAGCCAAAGTCAGACGCCCAACTGACTGAGCCACCCAGGCACCTGTTACTACATTCTTTAATTCAGATATTTTATAGACACTAAGGGTTTTGATGGGAATGGCAGGACCAGAACTCTGCAATGAGACATCCATGCATGTTGGCTGCATCTTCTACTCTTAAATTCAAAGCCTTCCCCATACTTTCCCTAAACTTCTGTGTTTGTCTCCATTACAGTCTTTCCCTTCCACTTGTGCATCTGCTGCCTCATTTCCACTGTTCTGATTTCCATAAAACACATCTGCTGGAGAGAAGGATCTTGTTAATTCACTCTGCCAAAGATTCACTGGGTTCTCTTGAGAGGAGTCACATCACATCAAAGTATCTCTCCCATTTTTGACTCCGCTGTCATGCCCCAGTGCCTCCCCCAAAACCCTCTCAACACCTGACCCTGGAACCAAAGGAAAGTCTCTTGGGAAATGCACTGCATTTATCCCATGAATTCTGTTGAATAAAATTCAGTTAATGTGAGTGCATGTTATTTACTCTAGGGTCTGAAGAGAATTTCTGTTTTCTCCACACTGAAGATATTATGACCAAGAAAATGTAATCATAGTAAGATCTACATTTCTCCTCATTCAGCCTCCAATATTCTATGATCCACGCTATTCTCTTCAAAGGAATCTGTGCTTAACTTGGCCCTTGTATCATGGCCTCCAGACCACGTGAAGATTGTCTCTCTCTGAATAAAATTTCTAAAAATTCACTCTATGTTCCATATTAGGAAATGACTCTGTAAAGTTCTGCTGCAGGATGCTGAACAAAATGCTGGCAGCTGTTGTACTTGTTACCAAAGGAAAGATTTTTGTCTGTCTTCTCTGCTCTGCAGGTGTCTACATCCCAGCTCTTTTGACTGTAGTCTGTGCTGTGATGTGAGGCCCCTCCTATATTGTCCCAAAGGGGAGCATTGTGTTTTTTCCAAAAATAGATTCTTCCCATTGTGGCACTGGTAACTTTCTTCACAACACCACCAAGCATCTCTGGACAGCAAGTTTTCAGATGTATTACTATCTAGTCATTTAAAGCTCCTAGTCATATAGATTCCCCTACTTTATAATAGCTTATGTGTTTAATCCCAGCATAATATAAGGTTCAAAATCCAATATGGATAAACTATATTTTCTTATTATAGGTGCCCTGTAACTTGTATTGTAAATACTTTTATCCTTGAGAGAGATACATTGCAATTTTAGAGTGAAAAGGAAAATTACCCTATGGCAGTCTAGGACTAAATTCAGAGAGGGGAAATTGAGAACGTATGATAATCCCAAAATGATGATACAAAGTTTAAATTTCTTCTATAATAATATAGTAAAAGAACAGGTCAAGTGATCATTCTTAAAACTTAAGATGAAAAATCTTGTAAAGCCTCACTTGAGAAAATCCGAAGAATAAAATTGCCATTTACAATATTTGTATGCACACGTATTTCTCTTTGACTTTACTGTAAAGCCCTATGTCACAGACACTTTTCAGTCATCTTTCAATCCTTATACCAGCATAATGCTTTATATACACTGCCTGACCGAAAACACAGCACTGAATGAATAAATGTGACACATTCTCTTTATCATGGACCTGAGAAAAAAGTGAGAGATCCCTTCTCTTTGTTTATAGACTTGATATTGTGAAATAGACCAAAATTAAAAATCCTAAGAAAGTGGATTACCATGTGAAGGTAAGTAAATCCTCGCATTGAACCCAGCGCTGGGCAAATATTGACTCCACTAGGTGGGAATGTATGTCAGAGAGGTCACAGCTTTACCTTTGAATTCTAATTTTGTGGTTTTAGTGGTAAGGAAAAAAAAAAAAACAGAAAATAATAGTTTGTCCATAGCACAAGAGTACATGTTGGTAGAGAAGTAGTTAATGGTACCATAATTAGTGAAAGGCAGCCTGATTGGTCACAGACTAATTGTTGTGTTAACTAATTGTTGAGGTTGCTTTTAACCTCAATCAGTGACTCAAGACCATAACTTCATACAACATGATGATGTTGATAACACTAATAATACCTTTCTATACATTGAGATCCTCAGTTAAAAACTAATAATTACACTATCCCATCTTCTTCCAGAACCACCACATTTTGTAATGTTATATTATTAAACAAAAGATTGCCAAACAAAGTCTTATTTTGTTTGTTTCTTATTTTTCTGAAGACAAGTTATTTTTCTCTCATCCATTGATTCCACAACTCACTACAATTAGAACTACCATAATGGTAGGATGTGGTAGTAGAAATATATGACTTCAGCCTTTGTAATCACTAGCATGGCATTTCCCGAAACAACACTACGGGGTATTAGTGTAGCCGAGTCTCTCTTCTCGGATCTAATGTTTTTTGTGCATCCCAGTCTGAAAGTGCTGACTGCATCATAACCCTGGCTGCCAACATGAAGCGTGTAAAACAACAGAAGAGAGACAATAAAGCTGCTATTTGTGTTTTACAGAACTGTGTAAAACCAAGAAAATAGCAGAGTATCCAAGGGTTGGGTTTTTAAATACTCCCAGTGGTCCTGATCTTTGTCCCCACTCATTATGGCAACACCTCCAAGGCCGTTTTCTTTTTTAAGCTGTGCTCTATTTCCAAAGAGAAATATGACAAAATTATGATCGGAATCCATCTATACGTATCTAAAACTTCAATTACTTGTCAAATGGATAGCATTCTTCTGATGACTCTCACATTACACTATTACAATAGTTTACCTGATATTGGGAGAAATGGTTATGTTTTAGAAATTAAGAAATGGGATGTTTTAGAAATTAAGCAGATGGCTTAACTAAGTAAGCACTCTCAATTCTAAACTGCTAAAATTTTTAGTTGTAATGTTTTCCAGTAAGTAGGTTTAGCTTTGTTTATACCCAGGATAGGTGCATAATATCATGCTATAGCTAAGCATGTGATTAACTTTTAAATGTTTACTTGCTTGAGCATGCGGTAAATAAAGTCAGAAATGTTATCAGCATCTTCCAAAACATCTGCAGGACTTGGAGTAACAGTCATCCTCATATTAAGTTTTGCCATGGTGGATAGCTCTACAATCTTTACTCCTCCTCCCACTAAGAGGTGGGGTCTGACTGTCTTCCCCTTGAATGCAGTGTGGACTTGGGAATGTGCTTAATGGATATGGTGTTACTGCCTGGGCCTCTGAGGCTGACAGCAAGAAGTGCTGTGACATTCTCAAGCTTCTTTGAAGTCTCTGTGGGTTCCTGAGCTACCCTGTAAAAATCTGGCTACTTTGAGACCATGTGCTGGCCAGACCACTGTACATGCCTTGTCGATAATCCAGCCAGTTCTAACCTTTCATTCATTATCCTCAAGTTGCCAGAGTCTGGAGAGGTCAGATCAGTCTAACTACCATCTGGGTACCCCCAGGAACCTTCATTGATAACATACAGAGCAGAAGAAACACCCAGCTGGGCCCTGTCCAAATCCCTGACCTACAATTGTGAGACAGAATAGAATGAATAGTGGCTGTCTTGAGCTGCTAAAGGGAAACTATTTCTCTACTCAAAACACTTCTGACACCAAATATGTAATTTATTTTTTTTTAACCATACCAACTAGTTCTCCAACTCTCCAGACACCAACTGGGTGTCTACGATTAAACTCTGACACTAGCTATCCAGAGTCAACATGGACCACAGATTAGGGGTACAAGACTGCCTCTCACTTTAGATGCCAATCACAAGTCCTGGGCCTCCTGCACTTCTGACTCAATGGCTTTAGGGGGAAAATAGTTAAGAAGAGGGAGGGAGGCAAACCATGAGAGATTTTTGAATGCCGAGAACGAACAGAGGGCTGATGGGGGTGAGGGAGAGGGGGTGATGGGCATGGAGGAGGGCACTTGTGGGGATGAGCACTGGATGTTATATGGAAACCAACTTGTCAATAAACTATTTTAAAAAATAATAAAAATAAATAAATTGAAGGTTCTCGCCACTTCCTCTTCAGAATCAATAATTTTCTATAAAGGCTAGCAGAACTCAAGGAAATACTTACATTCACCAGTTATTTGAAAGGATATTGTAAAGAATACACATGAACAGCCAGATGAAGAAGCCCATGGGCAACGTCTGGAAGGGTCCTTAGTGCAGGAGTTTCTGGCTCCCTGGGTGAGGGGGACACCACCTTCCAGGAGGGTGCATGTGTTCACAAACCCGATGGTCTCTGAACAGCATCAGAGGTTTAGGGGTTTAATGAAAGTATATCATGTAGGCATGATGCATAACCAACTCGACCTCCCTGGTGGACAGCCTGGTCCTTCTCGTGTCCAGTCCCTGTCCAGGACCCCACCAAGAATTGTCTCACTAGAAGAAAAGATGCTCTGGGGCACCTGGTGGCTTGGTTGGTTAAGCATCTGACTCTTGACTTCAGCTCAGGTCATGATCTCATGGTTCACAAGGCCAAGCCCTACGTCGGGCTCTGTGCTGACAGCATGGAGTCCACTTGGGATTCTGTCTTTCCTTCTTTCTCTGCTCCTCCCCTGATCACATGCTCTCTCTCTCAAGATAAATAAGCATTAATTTAAAAAAGATGCTCCTATCACCAGACAGATATTGCTGTCTGTATAACACTTCTATTACTACTATTACTCAGGCAATAGCAAGGGTTTGTGGAGGCCTGTGTCAGGAATCAAGGACAGAGACTAAATATATATTTATTATTATGTCCCAGCTGCTGAAGCATATGGATACTTTGTGAGCAGAAGAAATAACTGTAACGCATATTTTGCTGTATTGTCACATATAGTTTTACCAAGTTGACTGAATTTTATTGTAATTAGTATGAAACTCTATTTTAATCATTTTGGGTTAAGAAATTTCACTATTTTTGCTTTCATTTCACCTCCAGCCTTTCTTTCTAAATGCAGCCCACACTTTCTTTTGGGAAATCCACCAGTAACAAGTCTTGGGGAAAGGGCAGCCAAAGGGCTAAGTCCCTCTTATACCCTAAGTAGCCAGGAGATAACACTTAAACCTTCAAAGTCCTCTAGAACTTTGGATCTTCAGCTACTGATACAAGGATGTGAAGACAAGCAACATATTTCCTAAATCCCCAAACCCCCAGCTTGGTAGAAAGTGTCTTTATGGTCTGTTCCTAGTTTCTTTCCCCTACCTCATTTCTCAGCGGCCCCCAAAAGCTCCATGCACTAATCCTCTGAACTACTTACAGGCTGAACTGTGTCCCCCTAAACAGCTATGTTGAAGTCCAAACACATAGAGCATCAAAATGGGACCTTATTTGGAAACTGGGTCTTTACAAAGATCATCAAGGTGAAATGGGGTCACTAGAGGGGCCCTCATCCCATATGACTGGCGTCATTACGAAACAGGGAGATGTGGACAGGGCACACTGTGCGGGGACACTCGGGGAGAATGTCACGGGCCGATGGAGTGCTGGACAGATGCTTCCACATGTCAGGCAATGCCTGAGGCTACAGGAAGCAGGAGAAGGAGGAGTGGGGCAGTTCATTCCCCAGTGGCCTCCAGAGACAGTGTGCCCTGCTGACACCATCATTTCACACTTCCAGCCTCAAGACCCGTGAGACAACACACTTCTGTTGTCTTAATCCACCTGGGTTTCGGTACTTCACTATGGCCGCCATGGGCAATCACTATATCGACCAAGAGTATCATACTTGTCCTCAAAAGAAGCAAATATAAGAAAGGTTTATGTCAAACATGCCAAGATTTTGGAAGAAAGAGGTGGAAACAACCAGGGACTTCTGACTCAGAAGGCATCTGAGCTGGGCGTTATAGCTGATGTTGCTTTCCTCAGGTAAAAATGGGAGATGGCACTTCTGACTTGGTGAAGACTTGAAACAGAAGTGTGAAGGCAGGAATACACAGATCATGTTTAAAAGAACAAAGAGGTTGTGTCTTTGCTTTATGTATCAGATGTGTACAGAGGATTCTAAGAAGATCCCTGTCAACAGCTTAGTTTAATTAAACTTTTCCTAGGCACGCCTGGGTGGCTCAGTTGGTTGAGTGTCCAACTTTGGCTCAGGTCATGACCTCGCAGTTTGTTAGTTCAAGCCCCACATCCAGCTCTGTGCTGACAGCTCAGAGCCTGGAACCTGCTTCAGATTCTGTGTCTTTGTCTCTCTCTGCCCCTCCCCCACTCATGCTCTCTCTAAAAAATAAACATTAAAAGAAATTGTTTAAACTTCTTCTAGAAGCAAGCAGTTAGAAAAGTAATTCCAGTAGATCCTTTGGTACCCTTTACTGACTTTCCTCCAAAAACTCTCATGACTGCTTTAGGATTATTGGTGACTCTCTAGAACAGAAGTCCCCAGGCATTTAGAAGTTACCCAGTCATAACAGATGTGAAGAAGAGACAGCATCCTAAAGATATCAGCATCGTATTTTGAGACATAAGAACTTGTTAGATTATCATCATCTTTTGTTACCATAAGCTCACTAAAGGAATATTTTAACAACAAAAATATGAAACATCATCACTTCAGACTAAATTATTATCCTTTAAACTTAAAAGAAAAAAGGATAGTTCTGTGAAAAATTTCCCACTTTGTCACTTTTTTTCACTTTCACAAACCAGAGAAAATGTACTTTCTTGGGGTGAGGAATCACTGCTTTAAAATTAAACCCACACAGGGTGTCCACATAATATGGTTACCGTCCATTTACAGGGGAGTGGAGGCTGCTGGCAACTGCGGGTTTTAGTCAACAGATTTCCTCACAGAGAGGCCTGAGAAACACATGAAGTTACAACAGATCCACCAAGAAATGGGCAAGTTGTTCTCTTTAGAAGAAATGTTGGTTCACTTGTTTCTACACAGGGACTGTTGGTCTTTTCCAGAGTCATGATTTTTTTCCCCCAAAGGAACCACACAAGTCTGGAAGGGTTAAGGGTGTCCTTGTGAACCAAGCAGGAGAAAAGGGTACACAGAGCCTCCCTGGGGTCAAACATCCCCTATGTCCTCTTTTTTACCCTTTGTACACTCTCCTCATTTAAAAGATCATACATATGGTTCTAAAAGCAGCAAAAACAATTAATGAAAAGAAATACAACTAAATGAGTATACTAGGAGCTAGAGTAGATTAGTTTTAATAATCGGTTACAGTGTAAGATGAAAAGATTATGGGGTCAAGTAAGAGTATGTATGACAAGAAAAATGAGCAAATGCTGTCTGTGCAGTTACTTCATGGGAAAAACTTCACAGCCCTGGGCTCGCAGGCTGGGCCTCCTGAGCTGTCTGCCTTCCCACTACAGCCATGTTCACCATGTTCACGCTGGAGACCAGGGTTCCCATGCTCCAGCCCCCTTGAATTCTTCAACTCTTCAATTGTCCCACGACTTACATTTCTGAACCTGCGGGAACCTTTCCCTTCCTCTGCAGTGGACAAGCATTTGTTTACTCTGCTCATAAAGACTCACCAGCCTTGCTTGCTATCTGCCTACATCACCTCACAAAATTTCCACTCCAGTCCTCAGACGCAGGGTGCCAGGACACCCGAACCCCATCTGACAGACGAGAACATCTCCTCTCATCTCATCATGTCTTCCCAGTGAGAACAGAGAGACTCCTAACTCACCTAAGGATGCTAAGCTAGAAAGAGCAGAGCTAACAGGAAACCTTTTCAGAGTCCAAGCTCCTAGCCCTTGCACTGTGCTCTAGAGCCCTCTGGGGATGGGCTCTACAATTCCTTCAGAATTCATGAGTCTCACAACGCTTCCCAAAGTATTTCTAAAGGTTCTACATATGTGGCCCTACATACACTAAATCTTACATTTCTTCTCAGGAGCTGCATCGTATATTTCTTCCCACACCCAACTCTACTACAAATAATTTATAAAAGTCAATCAGAAAAATATACAAAGCGAGTTAAATCTAGATAATTTTGCAAAACTCAGAATATATCAATTACTTTTTTTCTTGACTAAGACATTTCTATGTTTCCTCTTTAAAAATTTGGCAAGGAACTATTTTTTTCCTCAACTTGGGTACCTGAACTTATTAAAGAATAAGGCTTTATTTTTTAATGTTTTTTTAGTGCCTATCTACGCAAGTCAGTGGTATACTGAAAGAGTAAATGAAGCATTGGTTCTATTCATTTATATTCATTGCTTGGCTATTCATTTATTAAACAATTACTTCCTGAATACCTGCATTTGCTAGCTATGGCAGTAGATAAAAGACAAAATTCCTGGTCTCTAAGAGCTCACACTGGTAAATACACCAGGAAGCCAGGAAATCTAGGATAATGAACAGTTCACCTGCAAGAAGAGTATGCACTACATTGTGGCAGAAAAGGACACAGAAGATGATGGGAAAATTGTAAGGGCATCATGGATAATAGGCAATTGTGCACCTTTTATCCTGGGAAACAGCAGTTCTCGTGGCAGACTGAAATCCCATTAAATGTTGGTCATCTGCCGGGGCGCCTGGGTGGCTTAGTCGGTTGAGCGTCCGACTTTCGCTCGGGTCATGATCTCGCGGTTCGTGGGTTCGAGCCCCACGTCGGGCTCTGTGCTGACTGCCAGCTCAGAGCCTGGAGCCTGTTTCAGTCTGTGACTCCTTCTCTCTCTGACCCTCCCCTGCTCACGCTGTCTCTCTCTCTCTCTCTCCTAGAAATAAATAAAAAATATTTAAAAAAAAAAATGTTGGTCATCTGCCAGGGGGCTGTTGATATGTGATTCCGATATGGAAAGAATGGTAAATTCCCATCTCCCCAATTTCTCCCTCTCTTTGTGGAAGACTGACAGAGAAAGGTGTGAGCAGGGGGCACAGAGCCAATTTAAAGGCTCTTCCTGAATTGTGTGTTTCCCTACAAACAATACACATCTGGCCTGATAGAAATCTGACATGAGTCAAGATAAGCCTTAAAAAAGTCAGGTAAGCCTTGGTGGCCCCTATAATATCAAGATTGAGCTGCCACATTTTTCATTTCTAAAACTTATTGCTTGGTGGTTTGTTTTTTTCCCACTCTCAGGGCTCAGTGGCTCCAGATGAGTGCTTTTGGGAGAGTGGTATGACTGACTGGGACAGTTATCTTGCATTTGTAAATACTGAGGAGACCACACATGAAATAGAAACACCAAATAATTAGAAAGACAGATCCTTTATTCAATCCTTGTTTAACAAAACATTGATTCCATCTCCTGGCTCTCTGGTGTATTGAAACAGGGTGAAAAAAATCTAGAAGGCACTCGCTTTGAGAATCATGGAAAGTTTTAAGAGCAGAGAAATGTTATTGGTTCTCTTAGAGCCTATATTCATGAACCGATTCTGCAAATGCAGCCATGGCATAAATCATCTGTGAATTAAAAGTCAACAAAACAATGAATGAAAATCCCCAGTGGACGTTCTGCTCTTTTCATAAAGCACAAGAAACAGAAAACTGTAAGGCATGAAAGAAGTTAGGCTTATAGATGTTTGGGGTTTTCCAATCACTTTATATTTTTGTGAAAGCCAGTCTTCCTGATGGTTAGTTCCTGCCTCATGCTGACAGTTTACAAATAAGAAGAGCGAGGTCCCATTTCAGAGCAGACAGTGTGGAGCCCTCCTCAAAAAGCCTTTTTAAATTCATGTGACAGAGCTTCACAAGCATTCCTGGCAGTAAAGGATGAATATTAATGCTTGAAGAAAACAATAAACTAGATCTGGATCTGCAGTCCTTCACCTCCCCACCCCCCATTGGAAGAACAAAGACAGGCCTCCTGCATGGGATGTTTTGTCTTTTTGATGTTTATACTCTTACGTGGAAAAGGCACAGTCATATAGCCCTTGTTAGTAAGACTTATCATTCTATTGATACACTGCCTCATTCAAGAACATTATCTCCCAGATCCCTCCAAGTCCAGACATATAAACATATGTACATAAGGTACGTTCAACAGGAAGATTTATTTTTTCAAAATGTTATGGAAATGAGGACTCCCAGGTGAGTCGGCATGGCACGGCCTGAAGACAGATCTGCATAAGAAATTCTGGCCTACTTTGCAGAACAGTTGCTTGTTGGTGTTACTGAAATATAATTAACATACAGTGTTAGAGTACTTCACAGGTTACAGTAAAACTCAACAATTCTATACGTTTCTCACTGCTCCCTGTGATAAGTGTACTCTTAATCCCTTTTATCGAGTTCACCCATCCCCCCACCCACCTCCCCTGTGGCAACCACCAATTTGTTCTCTGTATTTAAAAGTCTGGGTTTTTGTCTCTTTTTTCTTTGGCTGTTCATCTGTTTTCTTCCTTAAATTGTACACATGAGTAAATCACACTGAATTTGTCTTTGACTGAGCTCTATCCACATCGTTGCAAATGGCAAAATTTCATTTTTAAGGCTGAATAATACTCCACTGTATATATATCCTATATCACTTTTACCTATTTAGTTGTCTTTAATTCCTCAAATATTTCAGTTGCAACATGCATGGTATCAGGAGCTGACCACCCATCCAACTACGTAATCTTCAGTTTGTTTCTTTCTGTCAGGGAGAAGATCTTCAACGAACATAGAAACCAAATATTCCTGTGTCTCAGAATTAAAGCTCTTTGTCTTTGGAATGTTTCTCTCTGCCTCTGGGTACATAGTTTCATTTTAGCTCAGAGGAGAAGGCCTTAAAAAAGAGGTTGTGACAGGTTCTGAACAGATCAGCTTCAAAATCGTTCAACTTCTGATTCTAGAGCTACTTAAAAAGTCCTTTCAACTATCTTGTCAGAGATTAGCCAGAATGAACAGTAAACATTCCTGCAAGTACTGAGTAACCTATGGATGAAAGAGGCATTCCCAAAGAGGGTACCACAGACATTATCTTCCCAATATCCAGACCCACTCCCAAAGACCACCAAAGAAAGGGACGCCTGAGTAGTTTAGTCGGTTTTGCATCCGGCTCTTGATTTCAGCTCAGGTCATGACCTCACAGTTCATGGGCTTGAGCCATAAGTCTAGCTCTGCACTGAGTGCAGAACCTGCTTGGGATTCTCTCTCTCCCTCTCTCTGCCCCTCCTCTGCTCATGCACACACACTTTCTCTCTCTCAAAAATAAACATTAAACAAAGAAGGGAAAAAAGAACGATTAAGACAATCCCCTGAGAGCTAGCAACAGTCAGTTGAACCTTAGCCACAAAAGGAGAGCAATATATACATTTCTGTCATATTTGGGGGCCCCCCCACCTGACGGATGAGCAGCCTGCATGTCTAAAAACAGACAACCTGCATGCCCCTGGCAGGAAGAAAGCCAAGCCAAGTTCTCAGAGCATAAAACAAGACAAGTAAGATGGAAATCACTGTCCCTGGTAGAAAAAGGTCAACAACCAATGGGTAGCCCAAAAACCAACTTAAAAAGAGTCTGGATTTGGAAAGAAGGGACAGTGTGAAATGTCCTCTTCCTCTCTTATTGGGGCACAACAGGGACATGAGAGAGAGCAGACTCTGGCAAGAACTATCACCTTTTGCTGGCTTGTGCCCATTTTCCCTGGATCCCACCTCAGGGTGGGAGGTATTTTGTACAAGGAGTCTTCTTGAGGTTGGCAGGTGACCTAGAATCAATCTAACCTGTTCTGTGACCAACGTGTCCTAGCACAGGACTCTGTGAGTTAGGTGACGAACATCTAACAGCTATACATGCACCCGGCAATTCTGTAGCTCGGGCCTTGGAGATTCCCATGAGTGACAGCCCTATGATTCTTTTGTGAGACTATCTCTTTATAGCAATGGACTCCCTGATGGCTTTTAATAGTCTGATTCATGCCTCATTAGACTTAGATTTAGATTTGATAGTCAATATAGTCCAATTTCTTGTCTTAATTATTTCTACACATCCCCAAATGGAAGCTGGGCAAGTGCTCCATTACAGGATTGAAACTCCTGGTTTTTAGTGCTTTAACCACTGTTATCTGCCGTGGACCCCTGATATTAACTACCCAAGACCCTTCCCAGGACTCCAGAATTTTCTGGAAATTTTAACACACCTTCAAACCTTTCTGGGGTCTCCAGAAACTTTCTGCAAACTTTTAACAAACTCCAGAAAGGGGTCCCAGAACCTTTATATATATATATATAGTTGTGTACATATACATGGATATTTTAAATGAAGTTAGTTTGGATCAGAGAGCTACACAGAAGGGAATGGAGCTCAAATCTGAGAGTGACTTACCCTTGGTCTCTAGCAACAATGAGGAAGAGTGAGCTCGAGGGTTTTAGCAGGTGCCTCTCCTGTGCATCTCTTTGTCCCATAGCCTATTAGTGGTCAGCTTCAGATCTCATTCTTCATTGCCAAAAATTGCTAAAAAAGGAATAAAGAAGACAATTTAGTTGATGTAAACAAACTTTATTTAAGACTGCAGAAGGTGGGCAGTCTCCATCCTCCAGGGGTCCAGAGAACAGCAAGGGGAGGCTAAAACAAGAACACTCTAAGACAAAGACAAAAAAGAGACAATAGAGAGTATCTGGTTGGCTGGGGCCACACACTCAACCGTGTTTGGGTGAGAAGATCCAGAGGTGGCCTGGTGTTTGGGGACTGACTAGTTACACTGAAGATTTACCAGCTAAATGTGTGTCTCTACAGGGACTCAAAACTCTTCGAAATTTTCTTTCAGTCTGCTGACTTGGCACTCTGGGTGACAGCAGCCTTGTCTTAGGCCTGGAAAATTATTTCAGCACCTATTAAAAGATAAACTTGGGCATATGAAAATTTTAAGAGTTAATTTAAGCAAGACCAGCACTGGCTAGATGTGCAAGGAAAAGGTGTATACAGAGAAAGTACAGAAGCAAAGAAAGAAAATTACTTGATTGGCTAGAGCTTAAAGCCTTGTTGTCTTTTTGTGATTAGCTGTCCTTAGTATTTCGCTGTTGTACCTGGTGGGATTTACAGGCTTGGACGAGGGTCTGCCCAGGTGGGCCACCATGGCGTTAGAGCCCGTTCAGTCTGTGGCCTCCTGGGGCATCTAGTCTAATGGGCATAAGGGAACATTGAACCTGACGATAGCAGGTTCTTGGTGAAGAGCAGCTGTGTTTAGTGCTGCTTTGCTAGTGACAGGGTCCTCATCAATGGCAGCTGCATCTTGCTGGAATATGACTAAGTAAATGATAAACTGAGTTTCTGATCTACCTGGAGCATGAAACAGGGTGAAATGTGGGAGGAGCTTCAAAAAGCTTCAGACAGACCCAGCTCCTAGGCCGGCTCTGCCATGGCTTGTAGAGCCTGGGAAAGATCTTTCAAATCTCGTATTTAATATGAGAGTAACAGGGGTATTTATAGGATTTTTGTGAGACTTAAAGGAGACTTCAGGTGCAGTGCTTAGTATCACTTATGGTTCATAATTAAGTGCTCAAATAGTATTAGCAATTATTAACATTATGACGTGTTATTATTTAGTCTCAATGAAGGACCATCCTCACAAAGGAACCCTAAATGTCTGATCAATTATAGGCAGGGGAAATGATAAGATTTTATCTGAAGATTTCATCCGAAATCTCTTACAAAAAAAAAAAAAAAAAAACAACCAAGAGCAATAAAATATAAATGGGTAAGCAGAAAAAGACACAAACATGCTCCGAAAATACTGGCAGGTGAAAGGAGAGACTGAAGAACATATGGCCACGTATTTAACAAACACTTTGTAACACTCACAGCCAGGCACCGTTGAAAGCACTTGCAAATATTAATTTATAGAACCCTAATAATCCTACAAGGCAGGTACTATCTGTGTCCCAAGTTTACTAATAAGGGCAGAGGGGCCAAACAAGTAATGTACCTCAAGTCACACAACCAGCCAGGAGCGCAGTGAAGATGTGAAGCTAGATAAATGCCTGGGAGTCTACACATGTTCTCATTTTACTATTCAAAGTAGCTTCTCTTGCATACACATTAAAACAGTGTGTTCGAAAAGACCAGCGAGAAAGCACTCCTGGAAGGGGGATTTAGGAAAAAGACAACATTGAATCCATTTATCAGTCACTGTCTTCAGGAAAGGTATGGACACAGAGTTAAGGGCAGGCCAAGCATCCAGTATACACAATTTCCATAATCCCACCATGGGGATGACAAAAGTGTATCATCCTACTAGTAAAACAAGAAGTAAATGTAGGAAATTAACTGGAGATGTAAATCACATGATAAGGGCCTGAAGAATAAAAGGATGGAAGATGGCATTTTCCTCACAGATGCCATTTTGGCCCCAGGAATCCAAAAATACCAGAGTTGGCACACACTCATCGATGGTGACTGAACATGTCACTTTGGAGAAAAAGCACACCCTGCCTCCATTCTGGGCCAACGGTGGAGTAGTTTCCCAGCTGCTGACAGCACGAAACACCCAGGCTCTCACCTGCCCCAACACACCAACGTCAAATCCTAAATATATCCCAGTGTGTGCTCTCCATCCCTGCTATGGTCACAACTTGACCCTGACTATCCACTGAAACAAACAAAAATGACAACAATGCAAAATGTAACCACTTTTCCTCTAAACTTTCTTGTCAACATTTTACAGCTTCATGAAGTTGTTGATTACAGAGCATGATTTGAGTCTTCACCACGAGAGAGAGATTCCTGGGGCAGAATGATTTATTCACTAGCTATCATGGTAAGATCTCAACCACTCAAACTGTCACCTGCTAGACTCTAATATATGACTTTGACTGCCCACCTGCTTGTACTCACCAACCTCTGTCTCACATTTTCCCTTAAGCTCTTCTTTCCAGCTTACTCTTGACTCAGGCAAAGGAAAGTGAAATCTCCCCTCAAGTGAACGACTGTCCAGACAAGGCCTCCAGCCAGCCCAGCCCGGCCCGGCCCAACCAGTGTGAGCATTACCCCTTACTCACAACTCCACCAATGGGCCACGGCGAGACCTCCGGAACACTGAGAGCCACGTCCACCGCATTGTGAGGCTAAAGTCTCCACTCAAGGGAGAGCGCATATCTCATGACATAACAAACAACGTGTGTACAGGCAGGTTTCTGTAAGACACATGCACAACCTTATGCCTGCCTCTACAGGTGATGACGACGCTCCCCTCTCTAAATATTCCTCCTAACCCTCAACAAAGGACCCATTCCTGCTCAGAGAGCCAGGGCTTTGGAAGCTATTCCCCATGATCTCCTTACTTGTCACATACAAATTTTACTTGGTGTGACATCCACACCTGGTGTATCTGGGTCTCACCAACGAGCAAACTCTTGTTGGTTCCATTACAAAATGTACCTTTGTCACGCTCCACGAGGTAACAGTCAAGTGCAACTCCTATATATACAGTTTTGTGAGAAGAGCATTCTTCTAGTAAAATTTAGTGGGAAGACACAAGTATAAACATGAATATAGAAGGTAGATGTGGCAATCTGTGTCAAAAAGACTTAAATTTTTGCTTATAATTTGATCCAGAATTCCTAGCTCTCATAACAATTGTAAGGCTATATACAAACCTTTTGTGCAATGATGTTTATTGTATGAATGTTCATAAAAAAAAAAACCATGACATCAAAAATGAATTAAATATCCAATGACAAGAGACAGTTAAGTAATCTATAATATATCCACTAAATGTAATAAAATGCCCTCATTAATAAGATGTTGCAGAGGAATATTTAAGAACAATGTCATGGAGGGGCACCTGGGTGGCTCAGTCAGTTAAGCATCCAACTTTGGCTCAGGTCATGATCTCACAGTCCGTGGGTTCAAGTCCCACTAGGGCTCTGTGCTGAGAGCTCAGAGCCTGGAGCCTGCTTCAGATTCTGTGTCTCCCTCTCTCTTGCTGTCCCCCCTGACTTGCACTCTGTCTCACCCTCCTCAAAAATATATAACTACTAAAAAAATTTTTTAAAGAACAACATCTTGGAAATGGTGCTTCATGCATTGCATTTACAAAGTATAAGAGCACAGAAAAGGACAAAGAAGATATTGTAAAACATAAGAGATAACAGATTTTTATTTTTACATATTTATTTTCATTTTTAAAATTTGTGTCAGTGAACTCCTGCAATAATAGAAAAAGTCTGTTTCCTTTTTTTAAATGTAAAAATTTGTTCCCAGTCCTAGGAGTCCCCAAAGGACAAGCTCCGTGTCCCCAAGGCCTAATGCTGACAAGCAGAGATGAGATGGAATGGGGGGATGCACTAAAGACCGTGACCACCCCCACAGCTTTTCCTTCCCCACATTCTGTTTGCCATTCTGCTGTCATGAAATACAACACGCAATGTTCCCCAACCAGATGTACATTATATTCTAGAACTCTCGTAAAGGCCTGGGGCCTGCATGGCTTCTTACTTGTGAGCTGGGATGGACTATGAAAAAACCCATGAGGACATGCTTTGCTTTTCCTTCCTTAAACCTTTGAGCCTAGGGAAGCACTGCTCTAAAGACTCTCAATATTAAGGGAAATGTTCTGTATCTGCGCTGTACCTATGGTCACCACCAGATTCCTGTGGCCATTGCAGGTTTGAACTCTGGCGAGTGAGACTGAGAAACTGAGTATCTACCCTCATTTGGATTTTATTAATGAAATGCATGTAGCCATTGTGGCTGAAAGAGGCTGCAGCCGAAGGTGTGACACTCAAGTGGTCGGGAAGAGCTGGCTGACGTTTCCTATCCTGGATTCCCCTCTGGACCTTTCCAGCTCTTCCAAGTTAAAGCACAGCATTTACCTGTTTGCCTATTCATTTGCTTATATGAATTTTACTAAGCATTGTATGCCAGGCTTGGTACTGAGATCTATCAACTCAATAGCCAACAAGACAGCCATGGCCCCTGCTCTCATGGGACATATAGTTCAGCAGAAATTTTATTTTCTTGCTCCAAATCACGTGTCCTATGATTTGTGTCACAAAAGGCCATAAAGATTAAAAAAGATGGACTCTGGTGCATGAGGTCACTCAGGTCACTCACTGTGTGCTCTGCAGAAATTCAGTGTTTGTAAGTGTATTCAGTTGTGTCAGATGTCATCCATGGTCCCTTTTTCTCCACTGGGTGCTTGAATCTTCCAAGATCCATTATTTAGACTGAAGGGTTAGTGTTCTCCTATGTGAGTTTCTCTTTCTGAGCAGACAGGGATTGCTGGATTCTTCAGGGCACAAGGCCTTGCTCATCTGAGAAAAAGGGGACTGGAGATAAAGAGTAAAGACACTTTTCTCTGCTTTTGGGAAATAAAAGAACTTTCCTACTAGCTAAAAGAAGGCACAGAAGAAAACACAATATATCTTCAAATTCAGTTTCTTTTGGGCCTTCATTAGATGTAGATCATTGTACCAGGTATTTTGGGTGATCACAGATCCGAAAAACTTGGTCCCTACCTTCCATAGAACCCCCAATTGTGGAAGTCACCCCCAATTGTGGAAGTCACCACGTGTGTCCACTTTCTTAGAAAACATAATGCCAGCAGTCTTCTTAAAGCATTTGAAAGGAAATGAAAGAGAACAAAACATTTTGCATTCATCTCTCCATTTAAGACAAATATGAAAGAAGGACCTGACATGTCTCTAAACCTATGCCCAGCCCCATGGCAAAGATGGTAAAACTACAATCATTTAAAGGAGATAAGGAGATTAAAACCTAGTTAGGTTTACACGTAGTTCATGGGTCTCATAGGTATAAAAGTATTAAATAAAAACTGGAACTATTACTCAGGGCTCTCCAGAGAAAAAGAACCAATAGAATATGTATATTCTCTCCCTCTCTCCCTCTCTCTCCCCATATATATATATATGTATATATATATATATACACACACACACACACATACAGACATATATACATACGTATATATGCGCACATATGTATGCATATACATACATACACACATATACATATGTAAAGAGATTTATTATAAGGTATTGGTTCACGTAATTATGGAAACTGAGAAGTTCTGGGATCCTCAACCTGCACGGCGGAGGCCCAGGAGAGCCGGGGTGCGGGGCTGGTACAAGTGCAAAGGCCTGGGAACTGGCTCTGAGGACAAGAAAAGGCCCATGTCCTAGCTCAACAGTCAGGCAGACAGCAGACTCAACTTTCCCCTGCCCTTCTGTCACATTCAGGCTCAAAACTGACTGGGCAGTGCCCATCCATGCTGGGGACACCCTACGTCCTCAAATCCTAATTTCTTCCCAGAACAGCCTCACAGACACACCTAGAAATAGTATTTAATCAACCATCTGGACACTCTTATGCCTAGTTAAGTTGACCCACAAAATTAACCTCCAAAGACTCCTACCAATAGAGAAGTCTCTCTATATGGCCTTTAAGTCCCTCTATATGGTCACAAAATGTGACCCATGTGACTCAAGACTCTGTATTCCATTTACACAAAGGCCATGGCAGTGATAAAGAGTCTGGGTTCAAATCCTGTGATTCCCACTCTTGGCAAAATGTTGAGCCCTCCATAAGCTTCATTGTCCTCATCCATAAAATGGAGACAAAATTTGTGTTGCATGGATGTTGCAAACATTGAAGATAATGTCTGAGCAGGGTCTACCACTGTGCCTACTTATAACTGGCATTTAACACGTTCTAGATGGATCTGGGGCTAGTTTTTGAGGCAGTTATTGCTAAAGTCAAGGAAACAGACAGAGCTTGTACTGTAGCATCAGAAAGTAGTTCTCCAAAATAGGGCAATTACTCAGCTGTCACATGGTGTGAAGAACAAGATAGATGGCATTTGGCTTTCTCAATGCTTGTTGACTGTGACCAAAAGAGCATCAAGCAGTGAATCTGTCTCTGGAGAGAAGAGGGCCTGCAGTGAATTCTTAAATAATCCTAGTTACAAGCTGCTTGGGCTTTTCTATATCTTTAGCAGAGTCTCTGTCTCTTACACCTGAAGAAAAGAGAACTCCAGACCCATCAACGCCAAGCCTGTGGCATCAATGTCAGCTGGAAGATGGCACCACCATCTCCACATCGTGGGTCCTCAGAGAGAAACTGACAGAGTGAGCACTGATGGCCAGGTGCCCGCCAGCGTGTCTCAGAAGTTAGGATGGGAACACACTTGCTTCCTGTTGGGCAGTGCTACCTGGAATGTTCTCTAATCTGGACTACCACTTGCCCCTCTTGTTAGCAGCAGCCAGCGAAGACGCTCCTCTTAACCACATTTCCCTTGTGACCACATATTTTCATTTACCAAGAAATAATGCGATGCCGCTATTCCAGGCTGTCCCTGTGACGTGTGTTAGTGCTGGAGGTCACTGCTGTCCAAAGCAAACCCAACACAAATGTGCCTCTTCCTCGAGAATTTTCAGAATGGCCCGGAGCCTCAGGCAAGGGTTCAACACGGCCTCCGGCAGAACCACACAACACTCCTCAGGCAGCCTGGCACGGACGTAGCTGTTTTCAGATTCTATGTCCATCCCAAGAGCAAGAGTCCAGGGAAAAGGCCAAGAAACCTCAGAGGCACAGAAGTGTACACAGATTTACCCTCCACTCAGATTACTAGACAGGTCTATTTGTGAGCAAGAAATTCTGTGCTTGCTGTATATTTCCTGAAAATAACAGCAATAACTTGATGCCCTAAATATTCACCTGAATGAGAATGAATGACTTCATCATCTTGTGAAAGAGTTCTAGAAGCATTTCTTCAATAAATGAGGCACAAAGACTATCACCTCTTTTCCCGGTTACTCCATTACCCAGCAACAACAAGTAATCCAGGCTATTAAAGCTCTCAGGCTGACCTTCTAAACTGCTCTTGGACAGAAGCAAACACAGCAGGAAGTGCATTTTAGGGCAATTACAGGCATAACTCAAGTATTTACTGGACACAGCACTGTAAGAGAACAATCTATTTGGCATTTCCGAGGGAACCGTTAAATCCTGCCACAGTGGTGGCCCATCAGTGGTGGGAAAAGACCAACTGCCCCTGAGGGTGGAAAATAATTTTGCAGTACAAGTTACAGAGGGATGGCATTTCTTCCTGCACAACATCCAAAGCGGAGTGAGTGTGCTACAGCATGCTCCCCCCAATTCCCTCGTGACAATGCTGTGGTTACGTTAGCAGGGGGTGGAAAACTGATAAGTGTAATTGCTGAATCACAGGATGTATAGGATGTAAATATTTGCAGGCCAATTAAAAACCATTTGCCTCCTTAGCTTCTTAAAATAAAAGGTACAACTGAACAGCAAATGAATAAAGGTTTTTTAAAAAGTAGACAAGATTGTTAAGTGGTAAGAATATGAAATGAGTTATTGAACATTCATTTTGAGGTTTGGTCTAATGTGAATGGAGGAGGAAAAGAGAAAAATGTGGATCAGGAGAAATGTGTCATCAAATAACTAAAAATAACCTTCAGGAGAATCCCACCCCCCCGGGTTATAAATGATCACAGTGTGTGGCACTGTCAAATACCCTCTCAAGCAGGGGCCCTGTTTGGGGGGTGTCTAACTGCTAAGTTGCTCTCACAACAAGCCACGGGGTTTGCCTCATTCATACTGTAGGACAGTAGTTAAAATTGCTGTGTCAATACACCAGCATCTAATAATGACAGTTTTTCTGTTCAAACAGCTTTACTTTTCCACTCTTCCTTGATTCACTTATAAAGATGTCCGATGCCTCACTCTATATTCAAAGTTACATTTTGATATGTGACTCATCCATTGAATTTCTAAAATTTTAATCTTTTAATCTTTACTGCCAGCAGACATGGTGAAAAGATTGCATCCTACATATGTAACCCATGTTGGGTTTGCATAAGGCAGGAAAGAGGAGGATTAAACAGTACTTGGGTATTCCTATAGCAAGGTTAAAATTCACACACTACAGTTCCCATGTGCAAAAATACTAATTTATTATGTTCTACGACAGGCCTCATTTTGCCTTTGATCCTCTATTCCTCTGATTAAAAATAAAATAAATTTTATTTATTACAAAAAAAAAAAGCCCTAAAATTTGATGATGAAATTTGATGATGAATGGTAACTATGTCTCTTGTTAGGTTAAAAAGGCTCTTGGGTTACTTCAGTCTCTTAAGTCCTTAACATATCTAAGGACATGCAATCTCACGTCCTCAAGAGAAAGGGAACTTGGGTCCACACAGCACACTCCGCCAGCCCTGCTGACTCTGACCAAGGAATAACCGATGGGTCTTGGCATCCATTGGTCTCTCCATTCCCCGTGCACCTGCTGACACATCTGTGCATCATGGCACTAAGGTCCATGCTGTCAAGGCAAGCAGAGTGACTGCACCCATGGACTCCACAGACTCCATGTGCTAGCTAGGCTCCACATGGACTTTTTCTGGCCGTGTAGATTCTCTGCCTCTTAGTGGTCTTTCCTTGGGACTCTTTGACTTTGCACTGGTTTTCTCACCCTGAACTATGGTGACCCTCTGGCAGTTAAGCCTAATTTTATTTAGTTATGCTTACTTTTAATTCTCAGCCACCTTCTTCTTCCTTCATACAGTCATTCTGGGATATGCAGACCTTTTCCATGTCACGTAGGGGCAGCAGGTCAAGTGCTCACTGCTTCAAGTCTACACATCTAGACCCTTCCTCTGCCTGCACTGACTCAACACTCTGATATCATGTTGCACGAGACAAAGGGAAGCAGAGCAGAAACTTGGACGTTCTTTGATTTCCCCCCACTCGATCTGGAATCCCAATGAGAGTTTCTATACTACTGCCATTCCTTTTCCCCAATCCTTCCCAAGGGCCCTTGGGCTCATCCTCACTCATCTAGGTCACCTGCTTTTTACAGCCTGTCATTTCCTAAACTCAGAGGTGGAAGAGCTTCCTACTTCTGTCTCTACCTGAAAAGAAACATGCTTTAATATATACTTTTTTTATAGAATTGGAGAGCAAAGTTCTCTGCCTTGATTTCATGTTCCATTCTTGATATAAGAAGGAAGTTTTAGGATTTAGGAATCCTTTTTTCCCTCTCACAAAATCCTGACTTGGTAGATATTGTTTTGCTCTGAACCAAAATCAAAACAAATTTTTTTAAACCCCAAAAAACATAAAGTCTTGAATCTGAAACTCCAAATTGAGCATGACTTCATTCTCTAGATTGTACCCACTGAAGCAATAAAAGCAATTGATTCTTGCTTTGAGAGTTATGAGGCAACAAAATTTGTGGAAAATCTTTTAAAAAGCAGCTTAATATATTTTAAAAAGTATCATTTCAGTTATATTTCTTGTTCAAAAACTCTGAGGGGCACCTGGATGGTTCACTTGTTTGAGTGTTTGACTCTCGGTTTTGACTCAGGTGGTGATCTCATGGTTCATGAGATTGAGACCCTGAATCAGGCTCTGTGCTGATAGTATGGAGCCTGCTTGGGATTCTCTCTCTCTCTCTCCAATCCCCACCTCAAAATAAATAAATAAACATTTATATATAAATTATTATATATGTAATATATAATATAAACATATACTATTATATATGTAATATAATATATAATATATATAAAGGTATATATATAAATATACATATATAGAACTCTCAGTAGCTGCCAATGCTTTTTGAACCCACACAAAGCTACAGGGCACTAAAGGTATTTACAAGACCCTTACAGGCTTCCCTCTCATGTCTGTGTGAGAGAGGAAAAGACTTAATGATTCTAAGGTAAAAGACTCACAATAATAAAGAGAAATTGCCAAAAGGTGGATTTTGTCCAATCTAGTAGAGTCCCATGTAATGTCACAATTAGGTTCCGAAATTAGCACTTGAGGTAAATTCTACATTTATAAAAATTATCTTTGAAAATTCCTCAAGTTATACTCTCTAAAAAAATCGATACATTACACTCTCTAAGAAAATCAAAAAATACTATCTTTTGGTTAGCCCAATAATCAGGTTTTACTCCTGAAATAAGGCATGTTGTATGAAAAAGATCTTTGAACCGTGTAATCCTATTCAGTAATGATCATATTATAAACATGGGACTAATGGGTCAAGAAAATTGTTACTTCTCCACCTTTTTCCAGACAATCCAGAGTTTAAGCTGCCTTGGTTACATGTGATTATGATGTACCTCCACTGTTTGACAGAACAGGTCCTGATAAATATTGCTATTTGATAATGACATGGGGTGTGAATATGCCGTCAGTGATCAGGAAATAAGAAGCAACATGGATGGACCTTGAGGGTGTTATGCTGAGCGAAATAAGTCANAAGCTCTGTGCTAGGCACGCCATCACATTAATCCTCCCAACGATCCCAGGAGATATATTATTATTATCTCTATTTGAGGTAATATTCAGAAATATATGTATCTTATATAGCATTAAGTGATCAGTCTAGACAAGAAACAAAATATGTTTTCCTTAAAGTATCAGTAATCTTAGAACTATACATTTTCTGACTTAAAAATAATCAGAAAATGGGATGATTACCCTAACTAGCAAATTATGAATATTTGCATGAAAACCATTTCAAAAATATTTGTTTCTGCTAGAAAAGAAAAAGAAAAAAAGAGCTGCATTATTCTCTTGCTTAGAATTCTAATACAAAATAATTAATAAAATTCCTGAGAGCATTCAGAAGTGAATACGTATATTTTCTACTTGATGGATTTCTATTGTTTCCACATGTATACACCAATTAAAACAATTTCAAACTTAATTTGTTATAACATAACATTTCAGTTTTGCAGACATGTTTTTAACATTAGACTTTGTCCCTCTGTGCATGCTAATCTTCAAAAACACTTTCTAAATCAGTCCTTGCCTGATAAATATGTCCATTTGCTTTAGCTTTTTGACTCATGTTCCATAATAATTCTGATTTTCTTTTTCTGAGCCATAAATTGGAGGCATGAGAAGAGTGAACCCACTGGGTTTTCTTTCCTCTTTGAAAGTTTATATGAAGGTGAGGAGACGTGTCTCTCATTAAGTAGATAGTAACTCCTTAAAGTTTTTGGAACCAGATGGACGAAATGATAACCTCCCTGTTGATTAGAATGTCTGATTCCTTCTAAGAGACCCTAAAGGAAGCCAATTAGCATCAGCAGATGTGTGTGCAGTGGGGAAGAGGAAAGAAAAGAAGGCAGTACTAGGTTTTTGGGAAACATGGATGGACAAAAGATAAGACTGCCAGAAAAGGGGGTGCAGGGGCTAAGGCTTTGCTCAGAAAGTCAAAGGACATAGTGCAGGACTGGGGTGGTAGAGAGGAGGAGCGGGGAGGGGCAGTCCCAGATCTGAGGGACTGCTGCTGTGTATGGAATTAATGGGTATACTATACACCCATACAGGTGTTTGTTGGGAGTTTATGCTTAAGAGGTATGAGAAACCAGGAAAGCCCTCTGCTATCACGTTGTCTTTCATTCTGAGTTGTACTCTGGAATCAAACACTGTAAGGATGTTAGATCCAAATAAGGCTCCAAAATTCTTCACGGCTCAGCCCAGCTCCCCAAGAATTCTGAGCACAGTCCAGAACAGCTAGACCCAATACAAGGATAATAAGAGCCATACAGGTAATTAAATAAGAAAAAAGAAACAAGAGAGATTAACTTTACTATTATACTTTAACCCAATGTCTAAAATATATTATCACTTCAACAAATAACCAAGATTTTAAAATATCAATGAGTTATTTTACATTCTTTTTCTCGTACTGAGTGTTTGAAATTCTGGCGTGCATATTAGCTACTTATAGGCCAGAGCACATATTACATGAGAGCTAAATTTTTACTGGAAATCCATGATCTGTATTTAGATTTCATAAAATTGACAGTCAAAAAGGTAGATTCGCATACCTATTTTCCAAATATCCTTAAACATTTTCCAATAACTGAGGCAAGTAACAAAAAATCATTTCTATTAATATTCACATCCACATTGATAAGACTGATTCACCATTCTTTAGAATAACTGCTCTTTAAAGCAAAGGTAGATCAGTTCCTAACTATGTCTACCCAAATTAACTAAAGTTGTTAACTCTTGCACTAGCTCAATATTATCAACATCAAATTCAAAGAATTTAATGAGTTGAAAAGCAATTCTAAAACTTTATCACCACCAAGAGTGTTCCTCCAATGTTTCTCCTACTTCTTGCGGACAATTTACATAATGTTGGCAATTACAATGAAAACTCTGTTGTATACTGATTCAGATTGAAAAGATGTAAAATAATTATTATTGATTTATACTATGTACAGTTTCAATTTTGACATAAATTCTAGTACCTTTCCTTAGAGCTTCAAATTTTGCCTATTTTTCTGCAGTGTGATATAAGTGAGAAAACATAAATTCCACTGCCGTTTTTCATCTTTATTTTTGTTTCAAAAAATCTTGATATGGAGGTAACAATACAAGAAATCTTTGTAAAATTCCCCAATGGCTCACTTAATGAGCAGTTGCAAAGAATACAGTATTTAATGAATCCATAGTCTTTTCTTTCAATAGTTCAATAAAATAGTTCATGATCTTCAAATATATGTATATCCATGGCCTTGAAGTTTACATTTGAGTGAGTTTAACAACTGCATTCATGGCACTTTTAAGACTCTCAGAACACAGAGCACAAATACTTCCGACATGCACCTTACAGTCAAATGAAGCAATAAGGAAAACATCAGACTCCTGCTTTAAAAATTCCAATACATTTAAATTTCTGACCTAATGTAACCAGAGTCTGTTAAGACAGAAATTGATTTTTTGAAGTCTGTTTGAAATTCTTCTTGACAGATGAATCCAAAGCATCTACAACACGGCTTAATTTTCTAAGTCAAGAGTTGCTAATAGTTTTATGTGTGTGTGTGTGTGTGTGTGTGTGTGTGTGTGAGAGAGAGAGAGAGAGAGAGAGAGAGAACTTGAAGACCTTTTGAGAAAAAAATGTAACTAAGGTATTAAGTGAGTAATATCTCATATTGCATGACTCATCTAAACTTAATTTGCATAGGTATTACTATAACTCACATTGCCTAAAAAAAAAGTTCGCACAAATACATTCCAAAAATCATCTCAACTGAGTCAATCCAATGACATTGATTCAACTGATGGTCCATGTGCTCATAGCACCAGGAAGGATGTGCTATCAACACCCCCGTTATGATGCAATAGTATCTTATGTGGGCCCATGGTTAATGTGCAATGAGTCTTATCAAAACTACAAAGCTGTGTTTAACAGAAAAATATCTTATATTGTTTCAGTCTTTAAGTTGAAATTAATTAAAATCAAATCAAATCAGACATTTGGTGTCTGAGTCTTAACAGTTTCTCAGTCACAGTTTCACATGCTTGCTAGCTGCTGATGGCTGATGGCTCTCATTGACTAGCTCAGCCCTGGAAAAGATAAAGTGCACATCATTTTATTTGTATGGTGGAGAAGGGTGTGATTCTCGATTCTCTCCCCACCTGCTACTGACTGCGTCCCTCAGTGAGGAGTTGATGGGACAGGCTTCCAGAACAGTGGCTAGATGATGTCTGCTAGTCTTTGACCACACAGTGCCAGGGGTCCCGTGGTTGGTGTGGCTCTCTCTCCTGGACTTTGCCCCTACATTTTCTGCTCTTCTTCTGCTTCCACAAGAAAGTGACCCAGGACCTGGCCCCTGAATGCAGACCAGCCATCCTGAGCTCTTAGCAGTTCGGCTAGCCCAGGAAGAATTTTGACTTAAAGATAAATTCGTTTATTTCATTTTGCAAACCAGTTGGCAGTAAGAAGAGGGCCGTAAAAGAAGGCAGAACCTCCACTTGGTGCTTGAGTTCAGATCGTCTGTGAATGTCCAGTCTTCCAGCAAGTTCCAAATGGGGGCAGCTAGTACGGAGTCAACCCTAACAAAGGGGAGGGAATTAGTTTATTATGTTTGCCTCCTGTATCCCCTTCTCAAGAACTTCATGGACCCAGAATGGTTAGGCTCAGTAAATCCTAGATTTCCTAGTTAAATATCACTTAATTATAGTCCAACACCACACATATTTCTAATAATTACCATTTTACTTTAATCTTGACTTGCACTGTCATCTTTGTGATAATGGCCCTGGAAAAAAAATATGGAGTCCTTTTATCAACTTCTATATATATGATACTTGGCACGAGATTATGTCCTTATTAAGACAATGATTTTACTAATTGTAGTGACAAACTAACAAATTTTGAGGTTTATAGAAAGAACTAATGAAGATGTTGATTAATAATATGCCATGGCTTGTTTTAAGCCAGAGTCAGAAAGGTCCCTTTAAGGGTCACATTTGATCTATAATCATCTCATACTGCTGAATGAGGTTGTACAGTTTCTCATTCCACAAGCACCCCAAGGCCTATTGTTTAACCCTTTTCCTCCCGAAAATAATTAAGGTGCCTTGAGCCACCACTGCCACCTAGTGGTAATTAAAAAACAGGTTGATCCAGAAGTGAGTCCCTCCTGTACCATTTTTTCGTGTTAATTCTGTCTTTCCGTATCTGACTTCAGTGTACGTCCTCTATGTTGATTTTTATTCCGTACAATGAAGGGAATCGGATGTGGTGACTGGGAGTTCACATCCAGAGCTAGACTTTCAAGGTTAACCTCTCTACCCTCTCCAGCTCTGTGGTCTTGGGCAACTTGCTGTTTTCGTCCCTCAATAACCTCATTTGTAAAATGGATTAATAATAACACCTATCTCTCAAAGTTTTTTTGAAGAGTTAATTATACAATTTATGTAAAGTGCTAACATTAGGAGCTGGCATAGAGACAATGCTCTAAAAATGCCAATCCTTACGTATCCTTATTTATCCTTACGTATCCTTTCCAGTCCCTTCGCATTTCCCCTCTCTCTTCTCATTTTGGCTCTTTACCCATTTCTCTCAAATCAACCTAAATCACATCTGATATGTTGTTACAATAAATGATTAGAGATATTACTGTGTGATAATGTACTTTTGACATGAAGTTAGGTGTAACTAACACAGCTTAGAAACCTCTTGGCAATACTCTGAAGACCCATTCAGAGGCTCAGTTAAAATCTTCGTTGGCTTCCTGTCCTATTCTGTTCGAGCTGCTATAACAAACCACCACTGACTGGTGGTATAAAAACAACAGAAGTTTACTTCTCACAGGCCCAGACCAAGAGCTGGGACATCCAGTGCCAGGGGACAGCCTGCGTCCTGGTTCACACACTGCTCTCCTCCTGCAATATGCTCGCCGCTTACAAGGATGAAAGAGCTCTGTGGGGTCTTTATAGGGGCACCAATACCACTCATGGGGGCCCCACTCTCATGACCTCATCATCCCCCAAGGCTCTACCTCCTTGTACCATCATGTTGAGGGTTAGGATTTCAAGATATGAATCTGGGGAATACAGACATTCAACCCTTAACACTTTATAAACTTCCTCTTTTTAAAAATCATTGTCTGTCAAAAAAATTAAGTATATATATTTTTATTTATTTTTGAGAGAAAGAGAGAGAGAGAGAGAGGAGGAGGAGGAGGAGCAGAGAGAGAGAGGAAGAGAGAATCCGAAGCAGGCTCCGCACTGTCAGCATAGAGTCCAAAGTGGGGCTCAGTCTCATGAATCGGGAGATCATGACCTGAGCTAAAACCAAGAGTTGGACACTAATCAACTGAACCACCCGGCCAAAAATTTTAAATATTTTATTACAATTTGTCATTTTAAAAAATTTATTTAATGTTTATTTATTTTGAGAGAGACAAAGTAAGAGCATGAGCAGGAGAGGGGCAGAGAGAGAGAGGGAGACACAGAATCTGAAGCAGGCTCCAGGCTCTGAGCTGTCAGCACAGAGCCCAATGTGGGGCTCAAATTCAGGAACCGTGAGATCATGACCTGAGCCGAAGTCGAATGCTCAATCAACTGAGCCACTCAGGCACCTCTGCCTTTTTTTCTTTTTAATGAAATCAATGATTTAAAATTATTTTAAATATACAAAACATTAAATGAATACTTTCTTGTTCTAACCCCTTTAATCCAGAGAGGATGCAAAAATTCTCCTGGCTCCATTCTCCCCCAACTCTACAAATGGCCCTAGTCATAAGGATTATCCCTTTCGTGTATTTGCTTTAGGTTTCTCCCAAGCATTTTTAAAATGTTTACTTATTTCATTTTGAGAGAGAGACAGAGAGTGAATGGGAGAGGGGCAAAGAGAGAAGGACAAAGAATCCCAAGCAGGCACCGCACTGTCAGTGCAGGGCCTGACGTGGGGTTCAAACCCACAAACCATGAGATTATGACCTGAGCCCAAATCAAGAATCAGATGCTTAACTGACTGAGCTACCCAGGTGTCCCCCACTAAGCGTTTTTTCATTGCCTCAATTATTTGGAAAATTCCTGACTGACTCTGGACACTTCTGCTCTGGTCATGCCAACACACGGTATACAACTCCCAACCCTGGGCTAGGGGGCTTACAAACGTCCCCAGGGGATGGATGGCAGGGAGCTGCTGTCTACACTAACAGATGTGCAGCCCAAGGCCCCTCTGCCTTACTCCCTGGCCCTATCAAGAGGCTTCCTCCTCTCCAATGTAAACTCTAGTCTTCTGGCTCTTTTCTCTCTGGACCCACTTTCACTCGTCTTGTGAACGGAAACATGGTCTCTTGATATTTGGGACCATGAAGCAAAACTCTTTCAATCTTAGCCTTAGGTCAGTAGTTTCTGTGGACTGAGAGTGCCCTTAGGGTTCAAGTGAGAGAAAAAGAAGTAGAGAGAAATTAGTATGTTGACATGTTAACCTGTCACACCTAGATTTATGCATATGAATATATGTATGATTTTGTCTTAACCATTTTTTCACACAAATATCACCACTGTGTCGATATTAGTTTTTAAACTTTTTTATTTAACAATCTTCTTGACATAAATTTTAAAACCTTTATGGAGCACCACTAGAGAGAAAAACTAAGGAGTTCGTGAATTACGAAATACGTACTTTAATGGTAATTTGACTGTCTTTTTTTTTTTTACTATTTTTTTATTCTAATGTGGTAAATTCAGCAATTGCCTTCAACTTTGCTATCTCTAAGCAAGTACAGTAACTTGCAAACTATTAACTTACAAATGAACCTTATCAAAATAATCTACTTCTAAAAACCTGACCTGTATTTATAGAATTTTTTTCAAACCGAGCTATTTTTACTCATTATCTCAAAAAATTAATTGCCTTTAAAACTTTTTTTGTGGGAAGACACTCATTGGGATGAGCACTGAGTGTTGTACATAAGTGACAAATCACTGATTTCTGCTCCTGAAACCAATATTGCACTGTATACTGGCTCAAATCTAAATAAAACAAACAAAAACAACAAAAACTTCTATTGTGGTATGGTTCCAAAATAACCCAAAAAATTCCTTAAAATACACAATCATATTTTAAATCTTTCATTAAGTGCCTTAAAATATAATTTGATCTGGGGCGCCTGGGTGGCTCAGTCGGTTAAACGCCTGACTTTGGCTCAGGTCATGACCTCGTGATTTGTGGGCTCGAACACCGTGTCAGGCTCTGTGCTGACAGCTCAGAGCCTGGAGCCCGTTTCAGATTCTGTGTCTCCTTCTCTCTCTGCTCCTCCCGTTTGCACTCTGTATGTCTCTCTCTCTTTCTCTCAAAAATAAACATATATATATATATATATAAAATCTGATCTTTCTTCACAAAAATTTACATAAACAAATTTTAAAAGGTGTGTTGTCATTGTCTCTTGTAGTAAACTATATGTGAGGAATCCTCACATGCAGAGTTATTTGCAAATCAAATGACTGCTTTGTCTAAATGAAAGTGGAATGAAAAGTGAAGTTGTATTACAGTTTCTGAACCAGTTAGAATATATATTTAATTTGAACTTCCTGCACTCAGTGGTATATACAGAGCAAATAGCTGAAGAAAATTCACTATTATAGACCAGCACTAAGAGGCAAATTATGTTAAGTTTTAAACAACATAGAAAGCTCACTACAATATGGTATTTATTTTGGCATATAAAGCCCACTAAAGAACTGTGTTTTTTATGGACCCATTTTTATTTTGCCTAATTCCTACTTTTTTATTCACAATGTATAGAACAAGTAGTGGTAGCTTTCCAACACTGGAAATTTCCTTTAAAATCTGCATTTGTAAATGACAGATAACTGCCAATTGCAAGTATAAACATCTATCACACCAAAAAGTAAAAAG
This sequence comes from Crocuta crocuta, assembly GCF_008692635.1. Taxonomy (NCBI): domain Eukaryota; kingdom Metazoa; phylum Chordata; class Mammalia; order Carnivora; family Hyaenidae; genus Crocuta; species Crocuta crocuta. The sequence goes on from NW_027528640.1 coordinate 3,972,659, forward strand.
CTTTAGAAAATTTAACTCAGGGCACCTGGGTGGCTCAGTCAGTTAAGCATCCAACTTCAGCTCAGGTCATGATCTCATGGTGTGAGTTCAAGCCCTGTGTCTGGCTGTGTGCTGACAGCTTCAGATTCTGTGTCTCCCTCTCTCTCTCTGCCCCTCCCGCACTCATGCTCTGTCTCCCTCAAAAATAAATAAACCTTAAAAAAAAAATTTAATCCAACTGTTAAATATTTTTTTTAAAGAAAAGGGGAGTATGATCAAGTGACCCTTTAAGTTGTATGAGGTTTTTTAGATGAGGCCAGTAGCGGTTTTTAAACAGTAGTAGTAGTTATTAAATGGTAGCAATTGCTACATTTGCCAATGATGACAGTAAACTGGGTTCTTTCTCTTGTTAACTTATCAGTACTTCACTATTCTTTGGTTTTCTGATAAACTCAATATTGCATTCAAAATAAAAGGACAGTCAAAGGTTTGAGTCCCTTTCGGTTACAAAAGTCTTCTATCAACCTGAAAACTATTTATATAGAACAGATTTGGAGAACACTTTCTTACATATACAGGCCATAGTCTATGCTACAGACACATCTTCTAGCGTCAGAAGGTTGAGCACAAGTAGAGTGGAAGAGAGGAAAGGATGAAAGAAAACAAGAAATACTGTTCTGTGTTGCTTTGTTTGCATACTATTGTAGCACTGAAAATACCACTGGAATTAAAGTGGTCAAGAAAATTATGTTTAGGTTAGTCAGTAAATTGGACATTCATCTGGCATATGAAATCACCCACTTTTTTTTATTTTTATTTTTTATTCTTGGCACAGTTAGCACTTGGCCAGCATCTCCCCGTGTGGTCACAGGGTAAGTACTTTCGTGATCTCATTTTTGCAATTACTATCTCTTGTTCCCAGGTAAGTGGTTAAAAATTGCACGCTGTGCATATGTACATCCTGGGTCACTCTCAAGGGCTAAGTGGTTCAGATGCAGTTTTCTGTGGTTAGCCGCTTAACGTGGAGGCTGTCTTTGGCCTCATGATTCATGATTCATGGCACCCTTCTCACTATATTAGGTCTTGGGGCAATTGTTCTGCTGTGCTTGAGCATGTAATTATCTTCTCGTTATTTCTGTTTTTGTCTCCTATTCTGCACCATTCTGGGATCTTGCCAAAGTGACAGGAAAAGTTTAAAACTAATGTAAAAGTTGTATCATCAGTATAAGCTGAGGTAGCAATGCTCAAAAACCAAATGTTCACCAACAGGCTCTTCTGGAACTCTTCGATATCATGTAAATGTTATGATAAGAAGAATTTAAGTACACTTCTGCGACCACTCTCTCCTATTTCCTTCCAGATATCAGCATCATTGTAAAATAAAAATAATAAGACTATGTACATCCAAGTATAACTGGTCGTTTAATTTTCACATTAAATCGGTCGCCATTTAGTGATAATACACACACACACCTTTCTGCTACGTGCTATGGAAGATATAATGCTTAGAAAGATAAGAGTCTTCAGAAAGGAACATGGCAGTCAAGACCACAGAAATGTCTTTAATTGCTGGGGAGGGTCCCAGTCTCTCTGCCCCTCCTTTCCTTAAAAAAAAAAAAAAAAAAAGTCTGCTTTATATGATTGCTGGAGCATTGAATAACATTTGTTTAGCACCTAAACAGTGCCTTCAATATAAAAAGCACTCTGTTAGGTACTATTATACTATCACAAAGCAAGTATTGAACTTCATGGGAGCACAGACACTTGGAAATGCAAAGTCTTCCTCAGTGCACTGATTGTCAAGGAAGTTCTTATGGCCTTGGGGCTGGGCTTTAATTGAAGGATAGGGGAGACTAGAACAAAAGTAGAAGGTGGTTTACCCATAAGAACCAAAAACCAGGAAGACCCACTTGATGAGGAAGAAAAGTGGATGTGGGATTGTATAAAATGAAGGCGGAATGTGTTGAATTTTCTGTACTTGACAGTTTAGTTTTTAAATCTTTAATGTAAAGTGGGAAACTCTTCATAAAGCACTTTCATTTCTCAGGAGAGCCAGATGTGTTTAAAGCAGAGACTCAATCCCAGAAGCAGAGATCATTCCTACAGATTTTGTCTATCTTTGTCTGCTACGACAGTTAACTTATCTCAACAACCAGCCTAAGATGAGAACTGTTTCAGGAGAACATTGATCTTTTTGAGAACATTGGCTTGAAAAACACAGGAAAAGGTAAAAGCTGCTCTGAGGTAGGAGGGAGAGAATTACAGAGAAAGTGGGGTCCCAAATATTCATGTGTGTTTTAGGCTCACAGCAGTAGAGCCTAAAACAGAATGTGAGATCTTAATAACTAACTTTGCAGGGTTTCCTTCATTCCTAATGTCTCACTTGCTTTCCAAATTCAGTGCTTTCCTAAGGAACCCTTTTGCACTGTTGGTGAGAACCCAAACTTGTGGAGACACTGTGGAGAACTGTATGAATGTTCCTCAAAAAGCTGAAAGACAGAGCTACCCTACGACCCAGCAGTTGCGCTACTAACAAAAACGCTGATTCAAAGCATGTTTATAGCAGGACTATCAACAATACCCAATTTATGGAAAAAGCCCAAAGGTCCATCAACTTTTGAATGGAAAAAGAAGATATGATACACACACACACACACACACACACACACACAGGAATACTACTTGGCAATGAAAAAGAATTATTTGAAATCTTGCCGTTTGCAACAATGTAGATGGAACTGGAGGGCATTATGCTAAGTGAAATAAGTCAGACAAATATCAGATTACTTCACTGTGTGGAATTTAAGAAACAAAACAGTGGAACATAGGACAAGAGAACAAAAAATAAGATGAAAACAGAGAGGGAAACAAGCCATAAAAGACTTAAAATACAGAGAACCAACTGAGGGTGGCTGGAGGGGAGGGGTCTGAGGGTGAGGTAGATGGGCGATGGGCATTAAGGAGGGCACGAGTTGGGATGAGCACCAGGGGTCGTACTTAAGTGATCAATCACTGGGTTCTTCTACTCCCGAAACCAAGACTACAGTGTAAGGTAACTAAGTCGAATTAAAAAAATAATAATATACCCTTATTCTCTTAAAACCTCAGAAATATTTAACTTATCTCTGCACACGTATTTTTAACTTTGTGTACAAACCAGATCCTGTGGAGGAGACAGCATTCAATACCTTCTTGCCGCTTGGGCACTGCCTGGCCTAGGTTCAGCCTTGATTCACCGCTTACTCAAGGACAGACCAGCGCATACCTGGAAGTTTTCCACTAAGTCAACAGCATACCTCACTAATGACTGGCTAGACAGGCTGGTGTTTCTTTAAAGTGCCAGCCATGTATACATCATTCTTTTCCTCCCTGAAACAGAGACACCCTTGTACAAACGTGGGCCAAGTCTAAACTCCATGTGATGTGTGTCTTCTGTTATTCAAACATCCATTAGTTGGGTAGAGTGGCCAAGAAGTCCTGGGAAATTATCCAACCTTCTACACATACTTACGTCAGTTCTCTCCAGTGTAGATCAATGCATAATCAATGGCAAGTAGCAGCATAATAGAATATGATTCAAAAAATAATAAACTAGCTTACCTGCTCAAAGCTCTCTTGTCAACTGGCCTGAAAAAAGTCTGAGACTTCTACCCACTTCTTACATGAAAGCATTAACTTCAGAAATATGTAAAAATGTGTGATTTGAAAGTATAACATGTCACCCATAATAACTTTAGCAGGGTGGGAGACTGAAGGAATAAGACGGGGACAGGTTAATTTCATTCCAACACATGGCAACAGGGCTCTAGAGTATGATGACCTTTCCAGACCCTCTGGGACAGATCTGCCCTATGCTGCGGTCCCACAGATAAACAGGAACCTCCCCAAAAACATTCGGACAGGACAGGACAAGGATCAAGAAAAACGTACCGAACTTATTGAGATGATTTGTGTTTATTTTAAAAAATTATACATGGAATATATTTATAAAATATTATTTTTGTTCCTCCCAACACAGTAGACCTTTTGGATATAAATTGGTCTTATTTTGTACTGGTCCATGATAGCATAGAGAGAGCAAGTACCGTAAGGTTTTTTTTTTTTTTTTTTAATAGTTTATTGTCAAGTTGGTTTCTATATAACACCCAGTGCTTATCCCCACAAGTGCAGTAAGGTCTTATTCAAGAATACACTTAATTTGATGCTGTGAATGCCATTGACAATACATCCAACGTACTTTTAGAATTCAAAGGAACAATGCACAGGTCTGGAAAAATTAGTCTTACAGTGTCTATCTGTAAGAATACTTTTAATTTTTAAAGATATATGTTTATCCAGATAAATTCACATGATCAAGGTAATTCTAAGATTTTACAAAAAGTTATAATGGACTAATTGATCTATAAAGATTACAGTTTTACTTCACTTCTCTAAGTACTCAATTGTTCCAAAGAAAATGAGTAAGACAAGGAAACAGGTCTAAAATGGAATGAAATACTCAGTTTCTGTGTGTGTGCATATATAAGTACAAACAAAAGTTATTTTATTCAGAGGAAAACAGTTTTTTCACTTTCATCAATTTGCCCAAGAGAGTTTACAAAAGAACTTTGTATTTTATTAATGAATGAATCATCAGGAAATACCTCTTCAGTGCACAACTGCTTGGCCATCTCAAAGGAAGAAAGATACGTATGTTTAAGCCATCACAGGACACAGAGACATAAATATAAAAGATCAACCAAAAAGCAGGCTGCAATAAACAATACTAAACACTGCAAAAATAACAGTGCTGCCAAAATACATTGCACTGAGGGTTCTATTATACCACAGTCAGAGACTTTGCCCACTTTATGATATAAAACATTTTTCTAGCTGCCAAGCCACACTCACAGCTAACCACATCACTTAGCGCTCTCAAACGCTGGGTCAGACGAAACAGAGAAAGAAAATCGTTAATTCACTCATCATAAATCCCTACAGCTTTCACTCGGGCGTTTTGTTTGAAAAATGAAGGGAGGTGTAAAAGTGTGGCTCCAACCCATCCGAGCAGGTCAGTGACACTTGCCAAAATTTCAAAAGAACTGTTTGTCGTCCTCCCAAAGACGATGCTCCAAAGCCAGACAAAACTGGACAGACTTAAAACTCCGAAGAAAGCACATGCAAATTAGAGATTACCAAAGGCTGTAAACTTAGCCACAGAGCTTACTGAAGGTTACATAACTCGTGCCTTGTTATTTTTGTCTCCTAAGTGCTGAAAAACTCTCTGGGACATCTCTTTTCTCTTCCCTTATTAAGTTTGAGGGAAATTAAAGGTTTCCTGGGAGGAACGGGGTAAAGTTGCTCATTTGCACTAGGTCTTGCACGTTAAGTGTGATGGGTAACATCTGACATGCTTCCCACAGACCCAGGGCGCTGGAGCACATCCCCTAGTGGGTAGCACTCGGGGAGTCCTGGAACCCGGCACAGGCCTGCAAAAGCTGCTAAAACCATCCCATTGCTCACTCTTTGTTTGGCACAAGCCGACAAGCTGGCACGTCTCCCAGCGCACCTGTAATGGAGGTCACATGCCACGTGTGTGTGACCTGACACAAGGGCGAAGCTGGCCACTCTCCACTGAGCGTGAGCCAAGCACGCGTCTCCTGAAGTTCTCTGCACGCACGTTCCACTATTTTGGATCACTTCTACCATGCGTTATTTTTAAGAGTGGGGCAGCAACGCTGTGCAGAGACTGCTGCAGGGGTCTTGGCCTCCATAGCTGGGAGCCGTTGTGTCACCATTCGGAGAGTGAAGAGGTGGACACGAGTGGTGGCCAGTTCACGAGAGGATGAGCTCAGAAGGTAAGCACAGGAGGAGGGCTCTCCGTGCCCAGGGGACGTTGGAAAGTCAATGCCCGCAGACTACAGGCAAGGGTCCTTGTTTTACAAGGTTCCGGTCGGCACCTCTTCCCTTCCCCCTCATTCCTTCTCAGGCCCCACCCTTACTGGGAGGGCTGCTGTAGGTGCTGGGTGCTCCATTCCTGATTGGCTCGGTTCCATCGTATGCGGGGCAGTCTATGACCATGCCGTTCCTCATGGGTCACCCGTCCTAGGGTCTACTGCTTACTTTGAGTCAGCTCTTTTGTCAAATTTCCGAGGGGAACCCGGGGGGAGTAGGTGGGGTCTGTTATATTCTTAAGAGGAACCTTAGCCCAAGGGGTTTGCTGTGGTCAGACACTCCCAGCATTGTTCGAAAACAGGTCTTTCATCACCCAGAGACCTCCTAATCTTTCCCTCTCGGCCTATTTTATCCTATCTTTTCCCATCCTAACATCTGAATAAAAACTCTGTAACAGACCTTTCAGACCGTATACACCCTGCCTTAGAGTCACAGAATTATTAGGTTTTAAAGGGCATTACTGACAATATCTCTAGATCTCATTAAATAAAAAGGCAGAGGCCTAAAGATATTTCTGCCTTGTCCAAATCCATTATCAGTGTATAAAAAACAGTATTCACAACCACTGTCACAGTAAACACGGATGAGCCCTTTTCTGTTTTTCACTATTGCTGCAAACGCAAATGTTTCCCACGTCCCCATTTTACAGATGGGGACACTGAGGTACAGAGAAATCGAGTAAAGTGCTAATCTGTGGCAGAGGTAAGGCTCCCATTCAGGTTTATGCTTCCAAAGCATCCTCTCGATATCCCTAGCATCACGAGCATTAGACTATTAAAGTTTCATGGAAATCTAATCGCATAAGTGTGAACAAAATGCAGAGGGAACCCTGCCCTCACATTCACAAAACAACGGATTTCAAAGCAATCACTGGATGTCAGCATGCAGACTCAACTTTCTGCAGATTTACAGTTGACAAGGGTTCGTGGGCACATGTCCATAAAGGTGGTGCACCTCTTGGCCACTAAAGGGGGCCTGAACCTGCTGCTTGTCCTTGGATAAAGTCAATACTCTCTTTTCCTAACTAGTGGGTGGCCATGTGGAGAGGAGCCACACCTGAGCAGCTGAGAGAAAAGTGGGATAGACGGAAGCGTCGCATGGAAAGTGCCGTTTATACAGTGACGCTAAGAACAGTAATAGTACACTTTCTACTTCCTATGGTCTCAAGTTGGGGTGACCCTACTTTTGAGGTAACACCTTGATTTTACTATGGTTCAGAAGGCATCACCTTGTTTGAAAATGTATCATTTCCCTTTTGAGACTGAAGTTGGAAAGGAAACATCTTAAATTCAACCCAAAACACTGCTGCTTGATATATATATAATTATTATGTGTCTTGACGCAGAAGTCTTTCACAGAACACATTCAAACGTAATGTTTTAATCGGCATTGCTGCTGGAAAGACAGTTCCGTGGTTGTTTTTCCCTCCAGAGTGCAATTCACTACCCTTTGGCTTGGTCTCCTTTTACAGGAGACGCCAGTCAAATTAATCCGTGTTACTACGGTTCTCCCCCATCTTGAGAAAGAAGGTATTCCTCCTTCCCAATTTATGGGGTTCCTTGACCACTTCTTTCTAGAAGAAAAATGAGGCGGGTTGCAATGCCTCCCCTTACAGATAACTTACGAAATCAGCGCTGACTCGGTCCCTTGCTTCACTAAGGTCTGCGAGGCCTTCAATGTCATTTAAGAGGTGAGATTACAGGCACCTCCTCGCGGGGCAAGGGCGGGAGGCAGAAACGCTCTTCTCTGGAGACAGCAGCCTCGGGGAAGGCCGGCTGAGGCCCTGCGCACAGAGCCCGGGCCCAGGAGCCCTGCTCCTTTAGGTCTGATGGCGGCGGCTCGCTGGGTTACAAACTCAGGCGGGGCCTCGCCCAGGTGTCCCAGAGCACCGCGTAGACCTCGCCCCTGTGCGCTGGGCGACAGGGGACCCGGGACCACGGCCCCGGACACAGGCCCTCCCCACTGAGAGGTCAGGGACCACCAGCCACAGGCTACCAGGCCGGGCTGGACCGGAAGGCAGCACGACCTGCCCTCTGACGTCACCTCCGTCAAGCCTCGCTCTCCGAGCGGAAGAGCACCCCCCAGCTCCCGCGCCTCTCAGAGGCTCCCTGGTCTCCCTCTGTCACCGGCGCTTATCAACACAGCCTACCTTGATCACACGGCCGGGCCGGGTGGTTCGCCCTGCGTCAGAGCTCAGCGGCGGGCTCTCCTGCCTCACAGCGGCCACACCTTTCACCTCACGCCAGAGGTCAGAGGTCAGCGGCGGGCCCTCCTGCGCCCAGCGTCCACGAGGTTCACCTCATGCCAGAGGTCAGCGCAGCGTGTGGCGTCCCACCTTGTCTCCTCACATGGGCGTCTCCCACCACCACGAGGAGTGTGAGCTCTGTGCAGGGAGACCGCTGAGGGAGAGAGACCACAGCCCACCCCTTCCGTCCCAGACGATTGTACTGCTGGTTCTGTTCGCTAGGAGTTGTTGTGCGCCTCTGGCTGTGCCTCACTGATAAATGGACTTTATCCTGGGTGTGGACATGAAGGAGACAACACCGGCACCATCCGCGGGTCTCGCGCCGTGGTTAAGGGGGCACTGCTTTGGCCAAATTATTTAGAGATCCCTTACGACAATATACTAGGAAGCTTTTGAAAATGCAGGGCAAAATGGACAATGAAATGTAAAACAAAATATATAACAAAAAGATGAAATATTAAAGCTGGCAGTGAATCGCTCTTGGTTTTTTAACCGGCTTTTCGGCTTTATCTTAATTTTTATTTGTTTTGTTTTTTAGCTTCAAAACTCACAGAAGCAACTTTAGTCGTGACAACTTTCTGTGATAACTGTTTTCAAATATGATCTCTGTGCAATGAAAGGGAAAAGAAAACAAGAAACCAGGACATGGCCCACGACCATAAGGAGACAGACTCCTGGGAGCTAGGTCTCTTCTGGCATGTACGACAGCTCCCCTATTCATTCCAGAGCAGCCTTGATCAGCCAGCTGCAACACCTGCTCCGAGCCCACATTTGAATCCGGAACTATAAAATACGAATTCCCCTGCTATCACCTGCCCACCCCTTTCAGAAGGTAATTTCAGTTTCTCAGATTCGTCTGAGGCTCATGTCGAGGAGACCGTGGCCCTGAGACCAGATCTTGGTGGTAGTGTAGGCCGACCCTGGCTAACACCCACCGCCTCCAAGGCCTGTGCTCCTGACCACTGCTTGTATTCTTCCAAACAGCATCAGCAAGTGAAATATGAAGTACATTGGTAAATGCTACAGAGAAAAAATTTTGGAAGCTTAGAACAGGGGACTGTCTATGAGAAGGCTGGTTGGGGATTTTCTCAGAAGGTGATAATTCAAGGAGGAAGAACTGAAGGAGGGAGGAGAGTGGAAGGAGCACTGCATAAGGAGGGAGTGTGAGTGCACAGATCCTCGGGAGGAAGCCCCTGCATGGCCTAGGCACTGGAGCAGGGAGATCACGGAGTGGAGAGCCTGCGAGGCATAACCTGACTGGAAATGGTGGGGACTCTGTAGGCTTCGTCAGGCAGGAAGTGGCTGGAGGGGTTGATGTATCTGGGCTGTGTGTTGACTCAAATTGTTGAATCGTGGACTCTTTTCCTGGGAAGAAAGAATTAAAAACATACAACTGTCATCTCCATAGAATAATGATAGAAAAGCGTGTTGTTATGAACTGAAATGTGTGCCCCCCACCTCCCAAATTGATACACTGAAGTCCTAACCCCCAAAACCTCAGAATGTGACTGTATTTGGAGATGGGACATCTATACAAGTGATTACCTTAAAGTGAGGCCAGCAGTGTGGCCCCCAACCCACTGTAACTGGTGTCCTTGTGAGAAGAAGACATCAGGACACACACAGGGACACCAGATGGGACCTCACACAGGACACAGGTCACACACACGCCAACGAGAGAGGCCTCAGAAAAACCAGACCTGCTGATATCTTCCTCCTGGCTGTGGAGCCTCCAGAGCACTGAAAATAAACCTCCACTGTTTAAGCCTCCCCACCTCGGATCTGTGGTAGCATGTAAAGGAGGCCCTGGTAAACCATATGATCACATGCATGTTTTCTTGGAGGAATGAGCCCAGTCAGACCACAAAAACAACAACAAAAGTACCTTTTCTTCCTATTTTTCCCCTAGAAAGATAAGTAATATTTATCTTTATATATATGATATGTATTTCATATACTTTTTTAAAAATGTTTAGAGACAGCATGAACAGGGGAAGAGCAGAGAGAGAGGGAGACACAGAATTTGAAGCAGGCTCCAAGCTCTGAATTGTCACCACAAAGTCCCACGCAGGGATCAAACCCAGGAACTGTGAGATCATGGCCTGAGCTGAAGTCAGAGCCTTAACCCACTGAGCCACCCAGGGATGCCGATTTAATACATATTCTTTAATATAAATATCTGGGCAGAGGATATCCTATCTCAGTGTGGCAATAGGGGAAACACTCAGGTGTCAGCTTATTTTACACGTGCATGATCTATAAAGGAAATGCTTCACCTAAATTGCCACTAAAGGCTATCTGTAAGGGGGCTATTGTAACTACCAGAGTTTTTATTAACCATTTTCTTACACATGCTGTAAAGAAAATTCTAATTTTTAGATTTCTTTTAGTAATAATGATTGATTTGTGTTTACTTAACATATGTTTTGGAAAGTGTTGGAACTGAGTTTGGTCCAAGCAGAAGTCCTCTTGAAATGATTTAGATTTTTCAAATTTTTTCATTTTATTACTGAAGAGAAACTTAATTGTTCATCTCAGAATCTCCTTTTTGTCCTGAATACTTAGTATTAAGGGAAAGCATATGTTGGGGAAATTCTGGTAAAGCATTTGTCTGACCCAACCAAAGAAAACAAGGGAAGAAAAACATGAAATAAACCAAACACATGAAGAGCCTCTGCAGTGAGATTGTGGGGAGAGGGTAAATATGGAAATCTGTCTTTTTTGGTGGCTTGTTTATACCTCAACACACACCCTCATGTGCGTGCACATGCGTGCACACACACACATACACACATACCACATAGGGCTGCCAGGTAAAATACAAGACACCCAACGAAATTTGAATTCACATACGCACAACAAAACTTGTTTAGTATACATACATCCCAAATATTGGCTGTATTTTTATTTGCTGAATCTGGCAACCCTCCGGGTTGTTCAGGCTTGAAAGAGCCAATTGTTCAATATTCTGGAATTTTGCAGCCTGGTTGACATCAAGTCCGTAGCTTGAAATCGGACAGGGTTGGAGTATTAACACCGCAGAAACAGGCAAAATTTAAACATCAGAGCCCTTCTATTTGGAGAGCTGGTTGGTGAGCAGATACCAGAACACCATTGCTTTCCCTGAATGAGTGGGCGACCCAGAGCACGATCTGAAACCCTTTCTTAACTGGAATAAGAATAACTCAAAATTGCAAAATACTGTGCAATTTACAGAACTATTTCACACCCTTTACCTCCCTGAACGCTTAAAATAACCTTATGTTTGTGTTTAGTTAATGAATGGGGGAGGGGGAGTTTCAGGGAGATAAAACAGCTTCCTGGAGATGAGCAAAGAAGGAAAGATAGAGTCAGGAAAAGTGAAAAATAACCTCTCAGATGGCTGACTTGCTGCAGAGGGGGAAATGTGTTTGTAGAGTAGAGAGATCTGATTGTAACCACCTTAACCAAGGGCTCCAATGGGGGCCAGCTGACATTGTGTCAATCCTGATGAGAAACAACATGGAACATACGGTGTCACTGATGACCTATTCTGGCCACAATGTTTACTCTGAATCTAATCAAGCCTGTAGACCTAAATTTCCATTTCTAGGAAATACAAGAGGTAGGGGAACATATTACACCACACAATGAGGAAGCAATTAAGCAAATTCAGAATGTGGAACATTTTACAGATAAAATGATTTGGACTTTTTAAAAAATAAAAACAAAAATATAAAAAAAAAGGGGTGTGTAGAGGGAACTATTCTCTAAGAGAAACTGAAAAAGATGTAAAAGCACATACAATGTATGAGCCTAGGTTGAATCCTTTAGAATAAGAACTCAAACAGACATCCTCGGCATATGTGGGGAGATATGAATATGGACTGTAATATTAGATACAGCAAGGGTTTTGTTTATATTCTTAGGCAGATTAATGGTAGTACACTTATGTAACAGAAGGCTTTCATTTAGAAGAAATGAGGGTGAAAGTAATTATGCAGTCTGAAGTTTATTTTCAAACATTTCCCAATAAAAGTGTGTAGAGAAATATAAAACAAATATAGCAGAATGTTAAGTGTTAAATCTATGCAGCATGAATACAGTGCGCAGTGTACTAGCATTTCAACTTTTTTGATTGTTTGAAAAAATTCATAATAAAAAGTTGAGGATATTAAAAGAAACACAACAGCATGGGATATAGAACAGGCTCAAAGAAAGCAGACACTGGTACAAATGGAGGAGCAGTGGTTGAGAGAGAGAGAGAGAGAGAGAGAGAGAGATTACATGATGTCTTGCTAGGATTGGCCATTAGGCACTAGATTGGCCGCTAGAGACAGACCAAAGTGACATCTATTTACTTATTTTTTCTTTCCTGAGTAAGATATATGCCTGTAGAATAAACTAAGCAAAAACTTTCTGAAATCATCCAGAATTCTGAACAAGTTCAAGGTCCTTGCTACCCCCATTGATCATATAGAAGATAGGAAGCTCATAAGATTAAATTCAGTTGCAGGGATTCAAGAAATATTAATTCCTGTATGTTTCTCAAACAGCCTAATTTCTATTTCAGCTTCCTTTTTTTTTTTTTTTTTTTTTTTTTTTTTTTTATGTTCTATTTTTGAGGGAGAGAGAGACAGAAACAACATGACCAGGGGAGGGGCAGAGAGAGAGGGAGACACAGAATCAGAAGCAGGCTCCAGGCTCCGAGCTGTCAGTATAGAGCCCAATGCGGGGCTCGAACCCACAAACAGCAAGATCATGACCTGACCAGAAGTTGGTCACTTAACCTACTGAGCCACCCAGGCGCTCCTTAGGAACTCTTGAAACAGCAGTCAGCTCTCAATCAGAAGCCCCTGGCCGTGGTTCCACCATCCTCCACTGACATGTACCTCGTCCGTCTGGTCCTGGTTCTCTGTTCACATTAGTGCTACTTAGACATCCCTGCCCCTGTCCATGAGCCTTTCCATGTCTAGCTGTATTTCTGCTATTTCCTCACTCCTCCTGAGGGCTCGGGAAACATGTTGGTGCTCTATCTCATGATCCCATGAGATATACAGTGGAGCTAAATAAGGCCATGTTCCCCAGTGACCCATCTAATCATCTCTGTCTTACAGCCCAGGGTCATGCTGCTTAACGTCACAACTCTGCGATTTTGCCACCTTGTTTGCATAAGATTTAGGCCCCCTGTGAGTGAATTCCTTTGCTTTCACTCTCCACTCCCAGGTTGGTGGCCTACATGAAATGTAGGGCATAGGTCCTCTGTTGGGGATATGATCCCATCTAAACTTTCTTGCATTTTCTTCCTCCCTCCATCCCTTCTCAAGCAGGGAAGGCTTTATCTGATTTTCAAGATAAGGCACAATCACTCAGACTGCTTGGGTATTGTCCCAAATCTTGTTTATGCTCCAAGTACTAGGGTTTTAAAACTCACAAATAGAGGTAACTAAATGGCTCAATCATTTAGCGTCTCTTGGTTTCAGCTGAGGTCATGAATTTACATTCTTCCTTTTTTTTTTATGCTAAATCTTTGAGGCCTGGAGTGTATTTATTATTTACAGTATATTTATCAACTAGCATTAGCCACATTCCAAGTGCTAAATACAGTAGGTACTGTATTGGACACTGTGATGCTCACATTTTCTTTTTGACACATGACAAAATATCAGAACCTTCAAAAGTGAACATTTTGGGGGCACCTGAGTGGCTTAGTCAGATGAGCATCCAACTTTTGATTTTGGTTCACGTCACGATCCCAGGGTCATGGGATCTAGCCATGTGTCAGGCTCCATGCTAAGTATGGAGTCTGCTTGAGATTCTTTCTGTCTGTCTCTCTGCACCTCTCCCTGACTTGTGCTTGCTCTTTCTCTCTCTCTATAAAAAGAAGGGGCACCTGGGTGGCTCAGTTGGTTAAGCGTCCAACTTTGGCTCAGGTCATGATCTCACAGTTTGGTGGGTTTGAGCCCCGCGTCGGGCTCTATGCTGACAGCTAGCTCAGAGCCTGGAGCCTGTTTCAGATTCTGTATCTCCCTCTCTCTCTGACCTTCCTTCCCTGCTCACGCTGTCTCCCTCTCTCCCGCTCAGAAATAAATAAAACATTAAAAAAAAAAAAGGAAAGACAAAAATTTTGAAAAGAGAAAATATTATTTATTTTTCTAAGTGACTTAAAGGCTTCCTGATAATTGTAATATTTTCTGCATTTGATTCATGAGGGCAAACACATGATAATGAAAATATCTGTACATCATACATAGAAACATGTATGTCACCATAATCCTCTATCATGGAAAACTATGCTTTCAGGTTCATGCAATTTGTTTTATGTTATTTTTGTGTTTATCTATGATCTGGCTTGTAGTAGTATTTCAGTAGTAACAAATAACTATAACTAAACTCTGTAAATGCATAGGGTCATTGTTAATCAGATGACAAGAGTTTCTGGAAGAGAACACTAGGTAAGGGAAGAGACAGAAAATGTCAAGAGAAAGAAAACCTGAAGATATTTTGAAAAACTGGACTTTTTCTATTTCAACTAGTGTTTCCTGGTGACACTTAGCTGCCCTGTTTTTGGAGGGCAGGCTAAGTGATAATTTATGAAACTGGAAGAAAGCGTAGCATCTAGGAACATTCAAGTTAAAGTTTTAGCATTTAAAAAGGAGGTGAACTATGTAAGGAAGCATGACATAGCCATTTTTAATGTAGTGGAGACGTGATCAATGGAGACACATGTGAAAGGCTATCTGTATACATGCTTACCTAGTGCTCAGATAGTGTGTTCCTGACATATCTTAGGAACAAAATATTTTCATGTCAAAGAACATGGCAGAAAGTGCAACTTGTTGAAATCTGGCACTGAAGTGACATATTAAGTAATTAGAACATACGTTATCTGAGTTGAATTCTTCACATACTGTGATTAAAAGTCAAAAAGTATGGCACTCGACATTATAATTTCCCCCAATTTATGTTACATAACAGTTCCCATAAAATTCTGAGATTTGTGCTTTTTACAGATATTCCATGTTCTTTAGCACCTGTAAATCTTTAAATTCCTGGATGGCTATGATGATCTCTTCCATTGGCATTGATACCTGGTGATCAGGCCATTCTTGCAAAGATAGCCAATGTCTAAGTAGTTCCTCAAACTCAATTACTTTGTGACTAAAATGATGGCTTGGCAAATCATATGGTAGGCAGCTAGCAAACACACTGGGAGCCAGCTCAATTTAGTCCTTTCTAAAACCTATAGGTGTTCAGTAATTTATAATGATGCTGATCTGATCAGTTGTATAAAATTGACTATAGGGTTATTCACATTTTTTAACACAGCACTACAGAAAGTTCCTATACCTAACACATCAAATATTAAAAATTATAAATTTGAGCCAAAAGTTTCTTGTCTTAAAATGGTATAGAAAATTAATTTTTAGAGGTACCTGTCTGGTTCAGTTGGTAAAGCAGGCAACTTCTGATCTCAGGGTTGTGAGTTCAATCCCCATGTTGGGTGTGGAGCCTACTTTAAAGGAAAAAATAAAAGATACTAAAAAAAGGGAAATTTTAGTATTAAAGGATTTGCTTTAACTAGGTGAGAAATATTTTTCTGTGAATTAAGATCATAACAACATTGGGGAAATTTTGATTCCACTTACTTGGGCAGACTTCTAACAATCTGGACAAATTGCCCAGGGAGTTTTAAAGATATAATGGGGGAGGGGGGGAATAATCCAATAGAAATGCAACACTCTCTTTCTAAAAGTTGGTGTAATTTAATCTCATTCAGTAAAAGAACATGTCTGTGACTCTTTCCCAGTAAGGGATCTCATAAAATTTGGAAAATATCATTTGAAGTTATGTTCTAACTCTCTAAGAGAACTCTTTTGAGAAAGCCTAATGAAGGCTTTAGATTTCAGGGCATAAATACAGTCTGAAATGGTTACTAAGGTATATTTGTTAGATTTATTATTTCCTTTAAAGAACTCATGTAGCTGCCTAAGATTTATCATAGTGATGGATACCAAGAAAATAATCTGTGGTCTTAATTGCTAAGTACCCAAACCATAAAGAATGATACTAGGATCGGAGGGTAAAATCGCTGCTTTGATCACAGGAAACAAACATAGAATCTTTACTGCCACCCAAATGCATTTCTATGAGGAATGGCTTTTTTTCTAACATAATACAAAACAATCACATTGTTTGGGGTTTGTTAAGATAATTAAAAGCCCAAGCTAATATTTAACTACAGTAGTGTTGATAAGCACTCTTACCTAAAGATAATCAGCAGGACCATATAGATAACATCTGAGTTATCTCCCTAGTTAAGTTATACAGTCCTACAAAAATTTTCAAATTTCGTAGGGAAATGGGATTTTTGTTCCAGTTTAGGAAAATCTTGTGTTTTTGAAATCAGTAACTGTAACTTCAACTCTGGGCCAGTGAGTTATGAATCTGTACCGAAAGCTAGAGTTTCTCCTTTGGAGGCACAAATACATAGACCCATCTTGCGTCTGAACACCTCCACTTGGTTCTCCCCAAAGCACCTCAAACTAGACATGTAAATGGAAAACACTGTCATCTACCCTTAATTTCATCGTTGTGTGTCACTTACCCTGGTAGATGATGCCACTACTCCTTCAGTCTCCCAAGGCAAAAAAAAATTGGAGATATTTTAAATGGTTCTTTACCATTCACATTCAGTCTTTCCAGAAGTTATATAACAAAATGCTGTGTGAGATAGGGGTTGACATTGTTTCCTGTGTCTGGAAGTAATCAGTAGAGCAAGGCATTCTGGTGAGGACCATGTCTACTTTCTTTAGGTGAGAGCCTCAGTTCCCCGCCCCCCAGTACAAGAAAAGCCACTTTGGTGGTCTTTATCAGCCAGAGGCACACGCAGGACCTGGAAGGAGGGGTCCTCACCTTCTGGGGACAGGCAGAGTTTGGAGAATAGTAACCCTCCCGTTCAATTCTCACTTCTCTCTATAAAGTAGAAGATTCAACCTTTCTGTCCCTCTCCTACAAGATTACGGGTGTCAAAACCTGCCCTCTCTGTTTCACACCAAGTGGGGACTGGTAAAGAATGCTTGTCTGAAAGTTGTTGAGCCAACAAAATGGTAGAACCTCCAGTGGTGTTGGGTATGAAGAAGGGGGCAGCCAAGACAGGGAGCATGAAGATGCATTCCGCATTCCAGGCAAGGATGTGTGAGTCTACGTTTCCCTTCTTCAACCTGGAGACTGGGGCTTCCATCACACTTCTGGTTCCAGCACCCCACTCCACCATGGGCCAGGGGCATTCTGTGGTTACAGGGTCCTCCTCGGCAGGAAAACTGTGGGGTGAACAGATCTCCTGCTGGGCATCTGGGAGGTATGGGAGCCTTAGGGAAAGAGGAATTGGCTAATGGTCAAGCCACATCTCCCAGGTCTGCAAGGGATGTACCCACAAAAGAGGACCAATACTTAGAAATTCATCTACAGACAGCTTTGCCCTGAGACACAGTGGCCAAGAGAAGGGGGACTGTGTGCCTGTCAGTAGCAATTTGTGTTGTTCAGGGAACCCACCGTCCCTCCTCCCTCACACTGTGCCATTAGTAGGTGGGGGCTTGAGGGGTAGGACTGGAGGCAAAATGGAGGGATGGTAACGAAAAGAGCCAACCAGGAGCCCCTTCCCACAAGTCTTGTCTGTGCTGACGAAGGAGAATTTTGAATAGCAGAAAAGCTTTTTTAAGAACCCAAGTGACCAAAATATTATGAAATTATACTCAGACGTCATGCAAAGAGTCTGCTTCTCAGGAGAAAAAGAAAGTCTATAATTAGAAGCTGTTGGGGAAAGATGAAACTGTCCCATGTTTACATCAGTGTAAGTGGAGACTTCTCAGTCAGATCAGTGCATGAATATCCGAGCTCCTAAATACTTCCTAGGTCTACTGTTATCGTTCTTGTCATATTTTGACCTTCACAGGCCAAGGCCTACAAATCACCTCAGACCCTGGTTGTTACACAAGTTCCTTTTTCTTCCTTCCAGGAGGCAGTCTTTCCCCAACTTTTTCAGCACTTTTTTCCCACCCTCTATCTTCTCTAACTTACAAAATCTGATTGTCCCTTTTCAATAGCTCTCATTTGCAGCAAATCACGTTTTCATTTTGGATGACATTCAAGGCACTTGCTGATCTGACTTCCTGCTTCCCCATTCATCTTTATCTGTTGCTCAGAATTTATACAAATGCAAACCTGAACTACTAAGAAGCCCTGAACATTCGTTGGCATATATGCATTCCTGTGTATAGTTCTGCTGGATAATTCATCAGTTTTCAAGAATGACCTAAATGCTAACTAGTCATAAAGATTCTTATTTCTTCAGGTTGACTCAAATGTCCTTCTCCTGTGTTCCCTCTGTACTTTGTACACATCATTACCACCGCCTCATCTACTTATTGCAATTGTTTGCCATTGCACAATAGCAAAATCAACTAGATTTGTTTTATAAGGATCCACAAGAGGACTTTCCCTTAGCTCTTAATATTAGGAAAAGATGTGTGTCTCTTGAATAATGCATTATAATCTTTGGAAAATTATAATGCCCTCAAGAGCACCTAGAAAATACTAGCAGGTTAGTTTGTTTTCCTGAATGAATACGTTAATGATAATAATCTTTCTTGCTTTGGCTACCAGGAAGCTCAAAACGAAATTTACAGCCCATCTTTAGCATCCACTTAGGACCTCATGGCATGCGATTGGTATATTAATCTTAATTTAGGTTTCACCTTAATTTTTTACACATTTTTGTTCTTCATAATGCATATCACCTCATCACTTTCTTTTTCTTTTTTAACTTCCTAGCAGGATATATGCATGCCTTGTTTTTCTTCTGAAATCAAAATAGAGTATAAGCATAAATCGTGATTATACACTCATTTATTTAATGAAAGAAGAATGCAGGTAAATACCAAACCAAAAGAGTTTGGGCAGAGTTTAGTAAAAGAGATCATTGAATTAGTTTGCTTATAGACATAGTTATGGGAGAAAACAATAACGTTTACCAGGTACTTTCTAATTCACTTTCACGTTACACATGTCTAAACTTACATAGTCTGAACTGTAGATAGGATTGTTTCTTTATTTTTTTTTTTAATGTTTTATTTATTTCTAGGAGAGAGAGAGACACCATGAGCAGGGGAGGGTCAGAGAGAGAGGGAGTCACAGACTGAAACAGGCTCCAGGCTCTGAGCTGGCAGTCAGCACAGAGCCCGACGCGGGGCCCAAACCCACGAACCGTGAGATTATGACCTAAGCGAAAGTCGGACGCTTAACCAACTAAGCCACCCAGGCGCCCCAGGATTGTTTCTTTAAATAAGTTGTGGCTGATTTCGTCAGACTTTCTGCAAAATACGTTTCAGTGACAGGCATGAAATGGTCAGTAAGATTGTATCATCCTAATTTTACTATACCAGATAGGTTTTGCTCTCAGCATATCCTTGATGAATATCTGAAATTACAATGCACTTTTCTATTTTGAATTTCCCCAGTGACATAAAGAAAATGACTGCAACATAAGCACCATTCAAGCTTCCATAAGCATGGTTCTCATTAGGTTATCTGTACCTTCCATTGCTCAACCCTTAGATACCAAAATGTCTGTTTATACCACAGGTAGCAAAAGCTTGTACTTCAGGGGGAAAATGAACAGATCCAAAGCCATGATTCTTAGTGCTTCTTTTATATCTAGCTGTGTGTATGTATGTGTGTGTGTGTGTGTGTGTGTGTGTGTGTGTGTTGTGTGTATACATGTATAGGTATATACGTGTATATGTATGTCTATAAAAGTGAAGTATAGACATACAGAGTTACATCAGTTTCAAGTGTGCAACATAGTGATTTGACAACACTATACATTATACTATGCTCATTACACAAGTAGTTGTGGACTATATGTTACTTAAATCCTGATGAAAAAGAATGATTACTATATTACTGAGGTTCTAGTATAAAGAGAAACACTGGGCATGAATCAACTGAAATGTACTTATGTGTCAGCGCTCTGAGAAATGTGATGTCGTTCCTCATTTAACTTCTCAGCACATAGGATAATGACACAAAAGGGATAGTGAGCTCAGGGACTTCCCCAAGGACTCCCATATTAACATATGACTGAAACATCAGGTGGGGGGGAGGGCGTAGCCCAGGATAAAGTAACAATTATGAGCTAGATAGGAAATCGTAGCCCCTGCCAGCACTGAATGGCTTCGGGAAATTACTTACCCTCGCTGAGTGTCTGTAAGAGGATAATCGCACCTACCTCTTGGTGTTGTGAGAAATAGCTGGAACTATGTGTTTTGGTAGAGTACGTGCTAAGTAAATGATCTGTATGTCAAGGAATAATTGATTAGTGAAAAGTCCTAGCATAGTTTTAAATGAGGATTAAATGGATTAATAGAGATGACAAACTAGCATATAATAAGTACTTATAAATGTTAAGTAATATGTTATTATTTTATTATTATTATTTGAGCCTCTAAACAATAAGGTCTCTAAATGAACATAGTTATCATCATCATCATCATCATCATCATCATCATCTTACCAAGTCTGAATCTCAGTCTTTAGCTCCTGCTTACTTGTGATCCCTATTAGGAATTAAAACCACCCAGCCCGTCCAGAGCAAAACAATCTCTCCTCAAAGTGAGAGCTGGGAAGAGGCAACGCTTCTCTGCTCTCATCTCCTAACGTATAGATCTCACGTGTTGCCGGTTCCTTCCTTGCATATTTTTCTAGCATTCTGTACAAGACTGCATGAAACAGCGCCCATGAACATGGCTACTTTGCAAAATGTGTCTCCCTCACTGGAGCCAGCAATACCCCAGGCTCCATTTCTGCCAGCCAAGGGCCTTTTCCTCGCTTCAGGAGAGATTTGACACTGCCATTGCCAATTCACACACCCACCCGTCACTGTCACAGACCCGGTTTTGATCTTTGAAGCACCTCTTCCTAAGCTGGTGTCCTTGCTTTTAAGGGAAGGAGCCCTGGTGCCTGCATCAGATATTATTAACCTGAGGAGAAACACAGATCCTGCCATGACAGATGTGGCTTGTGACATAAGCATGCTGTTGTCTCCAGGAGTCTGGTGTAGACACACAGTCTGACGGCGACAGCCCGGCCCGCTGACTGGCAGGGTACGTACAGGAAACATTCCGGACAAAGGGCTGGATCTGTTTCAAATTAGGCGAGGAGAAATACAGTAAGATGATTGCCCTCTGATTAAATAACTGAAAACTATTTATCAGTTCAATAAGTTGTCACACCATCTGTCACATAAATGAGACAGTAAAACAGATTCAACCTCTAACACAGTCTGATGAAATAATAAACTCGATCAGATTATTCCTTTCTAAATTCCCTGTTTTTATTACCTCTGTGGAATGAACTTCCTAGTTTTACTAGTCACTCATCAAGAACTCAGTTCTTGCTGTGAGGTCCTTGTGTGTGTGTGTGTGTGTGTGTGTGTGTGTGTGTGTGTGTTTTGCCCTTTCATTTTCTGAAATCTTATTTTAGGAAAGCAGGGCTTGAAGACCACACCAAAAATCTGTTGTCTTTACATTCATTTTAAGACTCAATGAAACTTGAAATGCCCTGTATTAATAACAGCTGCCATTTGTTGAGGAATTACTAGATGCCAACCTAAATGTTTCCTATGCAGTCTCATTTAATCCTCCCAGAAACCACACTAGACAGGTTTTTTGTTTTGTTTTGTTTAATCCTCCTTCCAGAGATCTGAACGCTGGGCCTAAGAAAAATTAAGTGATGTACTCAGGGTCACAACAGACAAATGAAAGCTCTGGAATTTGTGCTCAGGTCTGTCTGACTCCAAAGACTGTGGTTTTCATCACCTACTTTTCATTTGGATCCAATTCAATTAAAATAAAAAATCATGAGGACCATTAGCCAAATACTTTGAGGAATTCAGAGTGAGAATACAGCAGACGCAGGGTGGTGGGTGCATATAACTAAGCAATATAACTATGTAATATAGAATATAACAAACATAAAATATAACATGAAATATAACTAGGTAACATAAAATATAACTAAGCAATATAAAATATAACAACAATATAAAATATAACTAAGTAACAAAATAAAACTAAGCAATATAAGATACAAGTAAGCAATGTAAGATATAACTAAGCAATATAGAATATAACTAACAAAATATAACCAAGCAATATCAAATACAACTAAGTAACATAAAATAAAACTGAGCAATATAGAATATAAGCAATGCAAGATATAACATAAAAAGGAGCTAAGCAACCTAGACCGAAACTACGTAGCATGGAAGAAAATGATGGAAGCCCTGTGAAGAAGTCCCAGAGGCTGCCACACAAGATGCTGTAGGTACAAATATGCTGCACCTTGAGGAGGTCATTGAAAAGCAGATTCTCCGTTTTGCTCAGCTAACTTTTGTTCTGATACTCTACCGCCTGAACTTGAACAAAGTCACTTTTCCCATCATTGTGAGGATATACACACCCACAGCCACTGTGCCCGCGGTCAGTCTATTGCTGCTTTGCCCCAAACCCACCCTTCTTTGCCTGGTAATCCCTCTCTCCTTGGCCCCCTGACATAGTGCCCTGTGGGGAGCCCCCGGGTGTGGGGTGCCCTGCGAGGAAGGAGGAAGGGGAGACTCTTCCAGGCCAGGGCCGGATCTCTGACTCCAGCAGCTCAGCAGGGCCAGCAAGCGGGCGTGCAGGAGCGCCCCCGTCCCCACTCCTGGCATTGGTGCAACAGGGCTCCAGAGCATTGGTGCAACAGGGCTCCAGAGCGCAGGCTCTTCCGCTCTTCCCGCTCTTCCCCTGCGGCAGGCGCAGCAGCCATGGGCGTGTTCCTGCCAGGCCCGGCCCTGCGGGGTGGGGTCCTTCTTGACGGCCCCTGCCGCAGCACTCAACAGACCCCAACATCCAGCGGACACAGCCACCCTCTCTTCAGAGGAGTCTGCACCCCAGCCTTGGGCAGTTCCTACAAGTGCGGCTCCTTCCAGGCTTCCCTCTCGGCCCCAGAGCGAGCGGCTCTTCTGTTACCTGCCCTGCCTTCACTCCTACAGCCGAAGAACAGCCTCCTCCGGAAGTCCTTTCAGGCCCCTATGGCACTACCTCCGTTCTCCAAGTTTCCACTAACAAGTTATATAAACCACTCAAATTGTTCTTGGCACTTTCTTATGTTTTAGGTGTAATAAACATGGGTTGTTTCATAGGGCTCAGGGTATGAATAAGATCATACTGTTTACGTCTCACACGCAATGACAACTATGTTCCAGAAACACAGAACAGGCCTAGACCAGCAAGAAGTCCAGAACCCTATTCTTGATGCTGCCTACTTGCCAACCTAGAACATCCAGGGAATTGGGCCCAGGAAACAGTCTTCCCTCCTCCAGAGGGTACGAGTGAGTGATTATCCTTCACACTGGGTAAGTGAGCAGAGGCCCTCCCACCAGAAGAACCAAGGCATCAGCAAAATGAAGAAAGCTCACTTTTTTCTTTTTTTTCCCATATTTTTTTCATCTGAAAATATAGAAAGAGGGTATTTGATTTCAGCACGAAGTTTTACATTTTATGGCTTAGTGTTATGTTGACTTTGATTTACATACAGGGTAAGTCGGTGGGCGTTTCCTAACCTGTGCAGAGCCCTGGACCTCTGAAGGACCTGCCTGCGACCAAGGCGGTGTAGTCGGCCCCTGACACCGCCAGCCGGCCCAGCACCACTGCTGCGCTCTTGGGGTTTTCCTTCCTCCCTCTGCCCGTCACTGTTGCTTCACACTGAGTCCCTGCCTCAGCCAGCCTGGCCTTTGGAGGGAGGGTGGCTTTGAGCTCGACTTCACTCCCTCCTTACCAGCTTGGTTATGACTCACCCTTCTGCTTCATTCCTGAGGCCTGAGCGCTAATGCCAGTCCATCGGGTAGGATACAGCCATCCTCCTCTGAGGCCATTGTGTATCACCCTCTGAATTCAAGTAGGGTCCAATACCTACCCCCACACACCTGCAAACTATGTCTCCTGTACCCCGTGAGATCATCCAACACACAGGGTCCTTCAACACTCCAATGACTCATTTGCAAAGTCCAATGGTCATTAGAAAGGACTGAAAGACAGCCCAGCCTTCCTCTAGGAGAATGAGTCACTGCCCCATTCCTTCCAATAAAGTCATTCTTTCCAAGGGTGGATGTAGAACTTCTTGCAGCAGTAACAACACACAGACACAGAAACCCAAAGACACACACACACACACACACACACACACACACACACACACACACTTCCTGAATGGTCACTACAATATTTTTTACATTACCATACCTTTTCTACTAGACTCAAAATCCTGAATGTGAGCCCAGTGACCAATTTATTTCTGTCCACCCTGCAATATACAAACTAATATTTTTGTATGTGGTAAGTGAAGAAAATTTTTGTTGAATGAGATAGTGAATGAACGGCATTATTCTTAATTCCAAGAAATTAGGTTAATTAGCATAAATCACATAATTAACATTCTCATTTTAAAATAATATATCATTGAGAGTAACAGAAGAGTGATTCAGAAATTGCTTACCTTAATTAGAGACTAGCTATAATAATCAATCATTCGGAAAACATTTATTAGGCACCTACTATGTTCTCTGGAAATATGTTCATTTCTAAGGTCCTAAAAGTAATTAAGATGCCAGTTCTCAAGAAGCCCGGATGTCTAAGTAGGAAAGCCAACACATACACAAATATTTGCTTTTCAATGTATCGAGGTCAATAAAGGGGAATAGAAAGTACTAGAAGGCAGAGAACACACAGTTGTGTGGCACCTTGTAATTCCCCAAATATAACAATCTGTGTGCTGTAGGGTTGGGTGTGGCCCTCCCTAACAGACTGTAAGCATGGCCAGGTATGTGGCTCTGTCTGCAACATTCACCGCGGTCTCCAACTAGCTGGCAGGGAGCCTGGCACAAAGGAGGCACTAGGTGATCTTCTGAATGAATGAATGATGACACTACTACCACTACCACTGCTACCCCTACCACTAGCTGGGGGAGATCAAGGGAGTATGGCATGTTGGTGCAGGAATTCCGGTCCCATTGACCTTCTAAAAATATCCAGAATGGAAACACTTCACCCTTCCACCAACATTGCGTTGCTTAGAACCACGGTCTCCGCGAAGACTGCAGAGAGCATTCTGGCCTCCCTGTCCTGGCCGCGTCCTCTCGGAGACGCTTCCTCGTGCCCCAGTCCAGGCAGAATGATCTCTTCGCGCATGCGCGTCACCGTGAGCCACTCTGCAGATCCTTCCCCTGGCCTTCCTCCTTCTTCACCTTGGAGCAGTCTCCACCGTGGCTTACCAGACCCCGTGTGACGTGGCTCCAGTGCCCCATCCTCCAGCACGCTCCCCCTGTCACTCTGCACCAGCACGCTGTCCTCTTCACCCGTTCTTGAACTCGCCGAGCACGCTCCTGTTGAAGTACTTTCCCTCGCTGGTGGTGCATCGCTCTGCCCAGATGCTCAGCCTCGTGGCTCTTTCCATTGTTTCCTTCTGATTTTCCCTGATGCCCCATGTGAGGTAGCCCACCTCCTTCCCCCAGCACTCGGTGTCTCCTTGTCCTACTTTATATTTTCCTGGCACTTACCACCACTTTGCCCATTATACTATTTTCGTCCCCATTTAGATGTAACTGAGAATACAGATAGGATCCTTTTTTTTTTTTTTTGCAGTGTTCTCTACTGTACCTTCCTCATCCAAATTAGTGTCTGAGTCACAAGAGCTGCTCAGCAGATACTTGTTTACAGATGGACGAACAGATACTTCACATGTCATCACACTGTTCATTTGCTCAGTACTTGGTCTTCAGTCAACTTGCTTGGCGAAACTCAAGGCGATTACATTTGGCACACTAGATGAATGGATTATTTTCATTCAGGGAAGGAAACGATGGCAATCATACGAGGCATTTAAAGTCTAACCACAAAAAGAAGGCAAAGTTCAAATTATGTCAGAGCATGGACTCTGGAATCTGACTGTCTGGAGTGAAAAGCCTCCCTAATTCTGCCACCGATAAACTGTGTTATCTTGGGCAAGTTATTTAACTTCCCTGTGCCTCCATTTCTCATCCATAAAATGAGAACCATATTAGCAGCCTGTCTCATAATGTTGTTACAAGTATTAAATGACCTGGAATTTGTATAATGCCTGGAATGGTATCTGACATGTGGTTAAGTTCTATATGATTATTTTGCAAACAAATAAACCGTCTCATTCCATATAAGTATATATGGAATAATATATACAATATAATATATGTATTTCAGAACAGAAAGAAAATTTCCTGAAGGCTTTTTTAAAGTATAACACTGAAACTGAATCTGATAAAGATACATACTGAAGATCAACCTATAGAATAACTGCACTTTTGAAAATACATGTAAAAATTACATAGATAAAATATTAATAGTTTAGCAATGTATCTAAGGTACGTTACACAATAGTGAAGTATGGTTCAGACTTGGAAAGCAAGAATGATTCAATAGTATGGATTATGGGAGGGGCATTTGAATCAATGATGAGAGGGGCATTTGACAAAACTCGATTTCCAAACTTAAACGATGGGGAAAAAATATTAAGCAGTTTCTAATTACCTTTCCCCCAGATTTCCTGACACCTATGCCATATTTTATTCTCAAAACCAGACTACAAATAGGGACAGTGTCAGATGGAAACATTGATTTAACATAATAAAAATAAAATAATATTTTTGTTAATCTTAAATAAGCAATATTTGGGGCACCTGGGTGGCTCAGTAGGTTAAGCGTCCGACTTCGGCTGAGGTCATGATTTCACAGTTCGTGGGTTTGAGCCCCATGTCAGGCTCTGTGCTGACAGCTAGCTCAGAGCCTGGAGCCTGCTTCAGATTCTGTATCTCCCTCTCTTTCTGACCTTCCCCTGCTCACACTGTCTCTCTCTCACACACAAATAAATAAAAACATTAAAAAAAATTTTTTAAATAAGCAATATTCAACTATCACTATTACACAATTCTAGAAATAAACTGTACTGTTTATTTTATCTTGATGAAAGAATCTAGACAAAATTTTCTAGGTTTTCCAACTTAGATTTGAAAGCAAAATTCACTTTATATCTATAGTAAATATTATCATTACTATGTAGGAATAAGCACAGTTTTTACC
The DNA here is from genome assembly GCF_008692635.1 of Crocuta crocuta. Classification (NCBI taxonomy): domain Eukaryota; kingdom Metazoa; phylum Chordata; class Mammalia; order Carnivora; family Hyaenidae; genus Crocuta; species Crocuta crocuta. Next base: position 4,000,004 of record NW_027528640.1, read on the forward strand.
CAAATGATATTGGAATGCCTAGGATATGGATTTGGGGTACAATACAATAATCCAACTAATTCTTTTGGGTATTTTTTATCTTTTTGCTTCATCTTTGCTACTGAAAAGTTCGTAGTCATGGTTGAATATTAAGTTTAACTTAATTTTGCTATGACGATTGAAAATCACTCAGCATTATTATTTTTAATTATTTAAAATAAGTGCATTTTCCTAAATTACAGAAGTAGTACATTCTTCTTTGGAACAATTTAACAAGAAGGGAAATGTTGATAAGCTGCCCCTATCTCTCCCCCCGTTTCTGCTCCATGGCCATTCTCAGGGCCGACCGCCTACGCGGCATGCACTCCCTCGGACACCTGTCTGACAGAACGCTGACTTTATGGAGCTCCATACTGCCTCTTCATGTAGTCCACCTGCCCAAGACAAAGCAAACCCTGGGAGTCTGTGGAAGGATTCCCAATTTGGGATCTCAGGATCCTCTTTACATGCCTCGAATTAACGAGATCTCCAAAGAGCTTTTGTTCATGTGAGTCATATCTGTTGATAATCACCATTTTAGGAATGAAAACAGAAATGAAGACATATATAGTTAGTAATCATTTTAAAAGAGCAATGATAAATCCATTAAATGTTAACAAAAATAATTTATTTTTATGAATAATGGGTCTCAGGGTCCCCAGAGGTCCCGTAACTGTGCTTTGAAAATTGCTGGTCTAAGGAAATTAATCTCTCTAGTTAACGACTGAAGCGCTCGAAAACACAGTCAGCATTTGGCATTCCCACAGGATTTGGATCATGAATGGCAACATTACCCGACTGAAGCCAGCGAATCTCAAGAAGGACTTAACTTATGGCTTCTGAGAAATTGGTTTTTTCTTTCAGATAAAGCCAGCAGAAAATGCCATCTCTCTCCTCCCTTGCGTGTTGTGACATAAGAAGTTGACCTCAGACCCCAGTCTGCCTAGGAGCATCCTGTTATCCTGCAGTGAGTATCAAGAGCACCATCTTTCACTCTCCAAAATTCCCCTGTTTAAGTGATAAAGTTAGATATTCACATAGGCGTATGGACAGGAGACAAACATAGTGCTCAAAACTTTCAAACGGAGCAGCCAGAGAAATCAGAGAACAGAGCCAGAGAGGTACTGAGCCCCAAATCACCCCAGCACTACTAGGTTTCTAGAATAGATTTATATTCCATGCTCTTTTCTCAGTTTCAAGATCAATTTGAATTGAGATCTCTAGCACTTGCAATGGAAGACAATCTAATGACACGTTTCCACCTTATGTGAGAGGGGATAGTGGTTTGGTGTGGATTCCTCCACCATTCTCCATGCTCACATAAACATGCACTGACACACATTTCACATGATAGGTTTGGGGTTGAAGTTTGTTTTTATAAAAAGGAAACTGCTATACATGTATTATGAAAAATAATTTAATACATTATGTAGAATGGACCCTCTGGGTCTGTAGATACATAGTTGACACTTTTTCACAGTTCCACAATATTTCATGATAGAAACATACCACCATTTCCCCCCAGTTCTTGGTCATATAGGCTGTTTCCAGATTTTGCCACTTTTAATAATATTTAATAATATTTAAATGATGATTTTAATACACATATCCTTTGCACTGTTGCTTTTATCATGATAAAAGAGATTCCTGCATCTGGGACTTCGTGCTCAAGGGTATATGAGGATTATTATTCTTATAGGTAGTGAAAATCCTTAGGGAGAAGCTATGTAATAAAGACCCCCAAGACATACTAGAAGGAGCAGTGAATTAGAATCGGTATACTTCTTCCTTCTGAGGGTAAAGATGGGGAAGGAAAGAGCAAAGAGGAAAGAGGCTTTCCCAAGGAAAGAGGCTTGGGATTGAGGATTAATTGCCATCCTCAATTTGCCCCAATGTTTTGGGAAGAGAATGTGGATGGGGATGAAAGAGGGATATAGCCCCTTCATTTTGGGAACTTTTTTTCTCCTCCTTGGCATGTTGAGGAAAACACACAATTGATCAGTATCTATGTGAAATATAAACTACTCACTCAATTAATTAGGTACATATCATATTTTATTTAAAATTATAATGGACAATTTTGGGGGTCTCTGAGTGGCTCAGTTAGTTGAGCATCTGACTCTAGATTTTGATTGAGGTCATGACCCCAGGGTCATGGGATCTAGCCCCATACTGGACTGAGCGTGGAGGCTGCTTAAGATTCTCTCTCTCCCCTTCTACCCCTTTCCCTACTTGCTCTCTCTCTCTCTAAAATAAAAATAAAAATAAAATAAAATGACAATGGGCATTTTTTTTCAGCATCTAGAAAAGTGACTTTACAAATCAATATAGTATGTAGAAGATTAAATTCTTGAAAACTGTCTTCCTTAGTTATGAGACAAGGAAGAAGATATAAGTTTAACAGTGCCTCATTCAAGGCACAAAACTAATTTCTTTTAAGATTCTGGCACTGTCCACCCAAATAGCCATTTATAAATGAGTAAAAGGAAGTCATGAACTGAATATTAGATTGTTTTCCTATTAGTTTTCATGCAAAAAATTACTGTGTTCTGGGTTTTATAAAGGTAATGGTTTTTATTTTTTTTAGTGTTTCTTTATTTTTGAGAGAGAACAAGAGAGTGCGAGCAGGGGAGGGGCAGAGAGAGAGAGGGGACACAGAGTCTGAAGGAGGCTCTGCTGTCGGTGTGACAGCAGGCCTTGAACTCAGAAACTATGAGACCATGACCTGAACCAAAGTCAGATGACTAACCAACAGAGCCACCCGGCTTCCCCTAGAAGAAATGGTCTTAAACCTGTCTCTAATCCTTTTGTGCCTCTTCAGTGCATAGTAAAGGTTGTAGAAAGCAGGCAGAAGTAAGGTGAAATAGAGGTTATGCTTAAAATAAATATTCACCAATTTCTTTTGTTGTTTTCTAATTAAAGGGTTTAAGGGGTTCACCCAATAACCACTTCATTCATTGCTCACAGAGTTCATATTCTTCTGAGTTTCTAGTCTATAGATTTGGAGGAATATAAACACGCAGGGCAATTACTATCTTAAGTAGACTCTTTTTTAAAAAACAATTGAGATATCATTGACATATACTATTATATTAGTTCCATGTGTACAGCATAATGATTTAATATTTTCACATATTGCACAATGATCATTGCAATAAGTGTACTTAACCTTTATCACCATACAGTTACCATTTTTTCTCCTGGTGAGGAGAGCTTTTAAGGTATGTTGCCTTTTAAGTATACAGTGTATACAATGCACCTTAAGTATACAATACAGTATTATTAACTATAGTCTCCATGCCATATATTACATCACCAGGACTTATCTGTTTTATCACTAATCACTAGAGGTTTATAACTTTTACCAGCTTCACCACTTCCCCCCCTCCCACCATTCCCACTCCTTTCCTCTGGCAACCACCTCTGCTCTCTGTATCTCTCTCTCTATATATATTTTTAGATTGCACATCTAACACAATGCAATTGTTAAAACTGACCCATGCCATTGGAAAGGACAATTTTATGCTAGAATATCTGTATATACTAAATATTAAATGTTGCTTTGTGCTTATAACTAAAATACTTATATAAATGTGAACTATGTAAACTTGATATGATATTAAAAATATAAACAGTGGAAGGTTTCTCTCCTACCATTTCCTCTTTCTCCAAACCGCCACTTTTATTACATGTTCTTTCAGAGATAGACAAAAATATTTATGTGTGTATTATTTGCCTTTACACAAATAATAGTCTACTACTGAAAGCATCATGCCTTCCCATACTTAACACTGTGTCATAGAGTTCTAGTCCAGTTCCAATCAATATGTACCTATATTTATTTATCTTAGTATCTTTTAAAAGTTTAATTGCAGTATAGTTAACATACAGTGTTATACTGGTTTCAGGTGTACAATGTAGTGTGCCCTCCTTCATCTCCATCACCTACTCACCCAGCCCCCACTCTCCTCCCCTTTGGTGGCCATCAGTGTGTTCGTAACAGTTAAGAGTTTGTTTCTTGGCTTCTCTGTCTCTCTTTCTCTCTCTCTCTCTCATGTTCATTTATTTCTTAAATTGCACATATGAGTGAAATCATATGGTATTTGTCTTTCTCTGATGGCTTATTTCACTTAGCATCATACCTTCTAGGTTCATCCATGTAGTTGCATATGGCAAGATTTCACTCTTTTTCTTTTTTTTTTTGGACAAATAATATTCCACTGTGTATGTATACTTCTTCTTCATCCATTCATCTATGGAGGGACACCTGTGTTGCTTCCATATTTGACATTTGTAAATTATGCTAAAAGAAACACAAGGAGGCATATATCTGTGTGAATTAGTATTTTCATATTCTTTGGGTAAATGCCCAGTAGTGGAATTGCTAGATCAATAGGCAATTTTATTTTTACTTTTGATGAAACTCCATACTGTTTTCCAGAGTGGCTGCACATACCAGTTTGTATTCCCCCCAACAGTGCACGAGGGTTCCTTTCTGCACACATCCTCACCAATACTTGTTATTTCTTATGTTTTTGATTTTAGCTATTTTGACAGATGTGAGGTGGTATCTCATTGTGGTTTGATTTGCATTTCCCTAATGATCAGTGATATTGAGCATCTTTTCATGTGTCTGTTGACCATCTGGATGTCTTCTTTGGAAAAATGCCCGTTCATGTCTTCTGCCCATTTTAAATTGAGTTATTCATTTTTTGGGTGTTGGGTTGTATAAATTCTTTATACATTTTGGTTATTAACCCTTTATAGGATAGGTCTTTTGCAAATATCTTCTTGCATTCAGTAGTTTTGGTGATTGTTCCCTTCCCTGTGCATAAAGTTTTATTTGGATGAAGTCCCAATAGTTTATTTTTGCTTTTATTTCCCTAACCTCAGGAGACATAACTAGGAAAATGCTGCTATGGCTAACTTTGGAAACATTACTGCCTGTGCTCCCTTCTGGGACATTTATGGTTTCAGATCTCACACTTGTGTCTTTAATCCATTTTGAATTTATTTTTGTATATGATGTAAGAATGTGGTCCAGTTTCATTCTTTTGCAGGTAATTGATCAATTTTCCTTCTTTTTTTTCAGTTTTGTTGAAGAGACTGTCTTTTTCCTATTGGATATTCTTCCCGCTTTGTCAAAGGCTAATTAACCGCATAATCATGTGTTTATTTCTGGGTCTTCTATGCTGTTCCACTGATCTGTGTATCTCTGTTGGTGCCAGTACTATACTGTGTTGATCACTACAGCTTTGTAATATAACTTGAAGTCCATAATTATGATAACTCCAGCTTTGATCTTCTTTTTCTACACTGATTTGCTAATCTGTTGTGGTTTCATACAAATTTTAGGGTTGTTTGTTCTAGCTCTGTGAAAAATGCCATTTTGATAGGGATTGCATTAAATGCGTAGATTGCTTTGGGTGGTAGAGGCATTTTAACAATATTTGTTCTTCCAATCCATGAGCACGGAATGTCTTTCCATTTCTTTGTGTCATCTTCAATGTCTTTCATCAGTGTTTTATAGTTGTCAGAATACAGGTGTTTCACCTCTTTGGTTAGGTTTATTCCTAGGTGTTTTATTGTTTTGGTGCAATTGTAAATGGGACTGTTTTCTTAATTTCCACTTCTGCTGCTTCATTATTAGTGTATAGAAATACAAGAGATTTCTGCACTTTGGTTTGGTATCCTGCAACTTTACCGAATTTATGTATCTGTTCTAGATTTTGGTGGAGTCTTTAGAGTTTTCTATATAGAGTGTCATGCTACCTGCAAATAGACTTTTATTTCTTGCTTACCAATTTGGATGCCTTTTATTTCTTTTTATGGTCTGCTTGGTCTGGCCAGGACTTCCAGTAGTATGTTGAATGAAAGTGCTGAGAGTAGACATCCTTATCATTTTCCTGACCTTAGAGGGAAAGCTCTGTTTCTTCCCATTAAGGATGATGTTAACCGTGGGTTTTTCATATATGGCCTTTATTCTGTTGAGGTATATTCCCTCTGAACTTACTTTGTTGAGGGTTTTCATCACGAATGTATATTGTACTCCAGCAAATGCTTTTTCTGCATCTATTGAAGTGATCCTATGGTTTGCATCTTTTCTCTTTATTGTGATGTATCACATTGGTTGATTTACAAATATTGAACCACCCTTGCAGTCCAAGAATAAATCCCACTTGATTGTGGTGAATATATTTTTTTAATTTTTAATTCACATATTGTTGGATTTTCTTTGCTAGTATTTTGTTGAGGATTTCTGCATCTATGTTCATCAAAGATATTGGCCTATAGTACCCCCCCCCCCATTGGGGGTGTGTATTTATCTGGTTTTGGCATCAAGGTAATGCTGGCCTCATAAAATTCAGAAGTTATCCTTCCACCTCCATTTTTTGGAATAGGTGAACATAAGTTGTTGTTTTTTTTTTTAATAAGCCACATACACTCTATTTAACCATTCTCTTGTTATACATTTACATTGTTTTTCTATTGTTATAAACAATTCTGCAAGAAATGTCTTTGCACATGTCTTATGCATATGTAGGAAAATCCCTAGATGTCAAAAGCTTTCTGACTTTTACACTTTGACAATATTGCAACTGCCTTCTAAAGAGAGGGGGCCAGTTCCACCAATTGTGTGTGGGTTGTCTGCCTGCCACAAAACGTCTTAAATCTTTTGACTGCAAATCTGATTTTAAAAAACCAGTATCTAACTTCCATTTTGTCTAAATATAAGTAAGGTTGAGAATTGTCTCATATATTTGAAAACTTTTTTCTTTCCTGCTGTTTATATCCTTTGCTAATTTTTTTGTTCTATTGAGGCGTAGGCCACTTTTTAATTTGTTGTTGCTCTTTATGTATTAATCAGCCCTTTGTATGAAACACTTACCGAAAATACGTTTTCTTAGTTTGTCATTTATCTTGTTTAATTTTTATTATTCTTATTATGGAGAATTTTAAATATTAAAGTAGGTAATTTTTAATATTACAGTAAATAAAATTTTTTTTTCTGTCCTTTCCTTTTCCCTTTTTCCTACTGCCAGTCTTAAAAATGGTTAGCTCTTCAGTTTTTCTTTTTAACTCTGTGTTTTCTCCTGGTAGCTAGTTTTATTTTTGTTAAATGTCTGATCCATCTGAAATGTATTTTGGCATAGTGAGCAAAATTCAGTTTTAATTGTTTTCCTCAACCCATTTATTGACTAGCCATCTAAAGAAACACAAAGACAAGGCCACTGTGTGTCCTATAATTTATTTCACATAATAAATTACATAAGGAAAAAATTCCCAAGTATAAAGGGAAAATACGATGTTTTAGTAATCAACCAGGCTAGTCTCCCCTAGATTTCCTAATTTTTTCAGAATGTTCCTGGCTGCATTTGAGTTCAGAACAACATAGTGTGTTCTGCAGAAGGACATTCATGGGAAGGGTAGTAGGATGTAGAAACTATTTGTTTAATGTAACACAATCCTATTTAAATTATTTTAAAAATTCAAACAAAAAAAGCCGTTTATTAAAAGGAGACAATAAATCACTAGGTGTGCAGACATGACATCAAAATATATAAATCCCCCCCCCCCCCCAAATACTCACAGATGTAACAACATCCTCATTCCTGTGGAATTCTCCTCAGGAGATCATGTTTGTATTTGTTATTCAGCTGTTATTGGGGAAATGTGACATATTAGCTCAATCCCTACAATAAGAGAAAAATTGTGAGCATGCTTCTTTTTTCCCCGTTTTTTCCATGCTTTCTGATGTAGCTCCCACTAATTAAGCACCAAGTTAGCCCCTTACACTTTGAAGTTTGGCTCATTACCTGGCTTCTGTGTGTCAACAAGAGGCAACATCTAAAGCCCTCAGTATTGGGCCATCACGTTGGGGACTGCTAATTGAATGTAATTACTTTATTTTGCACCAGGGTTCATACTTGCAACATGGCCTTGTAATAATTTAAATTGCCAGCGTTCCGCACGGGGGACTGTTAGACGCCAGAGTGGAGACGGCCAGGCAGCCTCTTGGGTCCTGGAAGCCAAGTCAAAAGTAAGGAGACGTTGTCATTTGCTTACCTACTCATTAGCTGCCCTCTCCGTCTGCCTGCTGTTTGGGATGGACCGGATGTGTAGTGACTAAATCGTGCCCCTAAAAATAGCTGTGAAAACATGCACTTGGGATGTACAGGAATTGGTTGCTTAGTCGATCACAGATATTTTTAGACTCTGAGAAAAGGCAAGATATTTTTAAACCATGACCTTGCAATACCACATTACTTTCCTCTCTCTCTCTCTCTCTCTTTCTCTCTCTCTCTCTATAAAAAGAAAGACGAAGGCAGAAGAATTGTAACACACTAAAGATCAAAAGGGTAAAATACAGGGTTATTCTTCATTATCTCATTTGAGGAATTTGAAGAACGGGGTGTCCTTGAAGAATAAAACCATGTATTTTTGCCATTTCGCTGGCCTGATATTTTCACAATCACCTTACTTCCAACAGGAAGCATCACCTGAACAGCATATTTTTACTGCGCACTGGAAGGAAGCTGATTGTAGACAGAGAACATTACAAGCTAGAATTAACAAGCTCTGGAGGAGCTCTCTGACCCACACTCTAGGTGCAATCCCAGCTGAATTTTTGCCTCTATTTGTCTGATTAAGCATATGGTGAATTCGGTCTCACTAGCTCTAATAATAGAGCTTACTTTGGGCTTTTTGTAGAGCAGGGAAATAAGAGCGACTTCCCCCAGTGTCAGAATCCTCTGCTTTTGTTCACGGTGCCAGCACGTCTACACCACTGGCAGTTAAAGCTAATATGAACCTTTTATTCTCAAATTACATTCGAGTTGAGAAAGGAAAAAAATGCTATAGTTTTGAAAGAAAGGTAAAGTGTATGGTAACAGGGGAAAAAATCACTGAAAAAAACAAAATGAGTTTGAACTGGATAAAATTAAGTGCAAATCTTTGATTTACCTGAATCCCCTGTAACAGTTTCTTCAAGACAACTGGAAGAATAAAATGACCACCAAAGTACTAGATGCCAATTCTTTACTGATATGTGTATATTTAGTGGGTGATTTTTTCTGTTTTTTTTTGTTTGTTTGTTTTTCTTTAATCTTATTATTTTTGAGAGAGAGATAGAGTGGGCAGGGGAGGGTCAGAGAGAGAGAGGGAGACACAAAATCCAACGACAAGCTCCAGGCTCATGGGCTAGCTGTCAGCACAGAGCCCAACATGGGGCTAGAACCCAGGGAAGGTGACATCATGACCTGAGTCAAAGTTGGACACTTAACCAACTGAGCCACCCAGGCGCCCCTAGTGTGTGTTTTTTAAAGATAATTAGTTCACATGCCATAAAACTCACCTTTTAACATGTACAATTGGGTGGTTTTCAGTATGTAAACAAGGTTGTATAGACACAATCCCTAACTCCACATTTTCATCACCCCAGCATGAAACTCCGTGCCCATAAACAGTCGCCCCNGAATTTGTCTGATCTGGACATTTCAGAGAAATGGGATAACACAGTATGTGGCCTTCTGTGATTAGCCTCTTTCACTTAGCATGTATTCAAGGTTCATGCATGTTGTAGCCTGAGTGAGCACTTCATTCTTCCCTATGACCAGACAATATTCCAGCGTATGGACAGACTGCATTCTGTGTATGCATTCATCACACGGTGGACACAGGGGCTGAGTCTCCTTTTTGGCTCTTTTGAATAATGCTGCTATGTGCATTCATATACAAATTTTTATGTGAACATATGTTTTTGATTCTCTTTGACATATATCTAGGAGAAGAATTGTTGGGCCATATGGACACTGTTTTAGTTCTTGAGGAACTTCTAGACTGTTTTCCAAAGTAGCTGCACCATTTTACATCCCCACCTGTAATCTACAATCCAATTTTTACACATCCTAACCAACACCATAACTGCTGATCATTCTGACGATAGCCATCCTCATAGACATTAACCAGTATTTCCTGGTTTTGATATACATTTCCCTTAATGGCTAATGACATTAGCATCTTTGGTTGGGTTTGTTGGCTATTTGTATATTTTCTTTGGGAATAAAAAGCCTATTCATGTCCTTTGTTCAGCTTTTAATTGGGTTTTTTGTCCTTTATTCTCAAGCTTTTTACGAATTCTTTTACATATTCTAGATACCTACCATTATCAGGTATATAACTCACAAATACTTTCTCCCCATCTGGGGGTTGTCTTTTCACATTCTTGAGAGTGTTTATCCAGTTTATCTATTTCTTCTTCAGTCACTGGTGTTTCGGTGTCTCATCTAAAAAAACATGGTCTAATCCTAGATTTCAAAGATTTACTCATGTTTTCTTCTAAGAGTTTTATAGTTTTAGTCCTGACATGTAGGTCTTTATTCCATCTTGAGTTAATATTTTTGAATATGCTGTGAGATGAGAATCCAGCTTACTTCTGTGGCATGGAAACACCCAGTTGTGTTACCATCATTTGCTGAAAAGACTATTCTTTCATACTGGCTGGTCCTGGCACCCTCGTCAAAAATTAATCGACCGTGTAGGGGTTTATTTCTCTCAGTTCTAGTCCCTTAATCTACACATCGGTCCTTTTGCCAGTACCACGCACTTTTGATTCCTGCAGCTTCAAAGTTAGGAAACTGAGAGCTGTAAGTCCTCCAACTGTGCTCTCCTTTCAAGATTGTCTTAGGTGTGTCTGTTTGCCTTTAATTATTATTATAATCAAAATGTCAATAGCAATTTTTGGCCTGAGAAAACCTGGAAACACAACTGGCTTTTAAAAATAGTTTTGAAAAAGATCTTATCATGAAATAAATCGTTTTAAATAACCTGAACATCTCAGTCTATAAAACACGCTAGCAATAAAAGAATGTTTCTAGTAGATTCCTAATTCATCCACAGGCCACTCAACATTTGTCAAATTAATGTTTTAGAATGGTAGATTACTGCAGGAGTAGAGAATGCCACAGAATATTCAGACTTACATGCTTCATGGAGAATCTGTCAGAACACCTATGTTTTCCTTGGAGCTCTGCTGTCCGCAGCTGACGGTCCTGAACAAGGCGCCTTATCTTTGCAGTCTTGCCTTCCTTCTACATAATTTGATTACAAGTCCGTGTTCCTGGCAGCTGGAATGGAGGAGAAGGAAATTGGTAAGCACATGCCTTCCGCATACACTCATCTTGAGTGTTGCACACATCACTTTGGCTCGCATACACTTACCGGAACTAAGTTACAAGACCATCACTAGCTGAAAGGGAGCAGGAAATAGTCTTAACTCTGGGCATCCATGATCTCAGCTACAGTTTGGAGGAACTCTCTGCTGGATGAGAGACACACTGCCATTCTGCTATTCTGCTATCAACATCCTGAATGAAGTCCCCCTAAGTCTTTACTTTCATTTGTGCGGCCACTTTATCTCTCTCTCCAATCAGAAGAGTTTTGCATGTTTTTAATGTGACACTTTTGTGATTGCAACACTTTCTCAGACCATGCAAACCATGTTCTCAGGCCTTTCTGATGCGTTTTGTCTTTATTTTTAGATTTGAGTTTTATCAAAAACCAATTAAGTACTTGATAATAAATCAAACACTGCAGAAAAGTTTATAATAAAAAAAAAAACACTCACTCCCTCCCCCCACCACCTGCAATTTGTTTCTGTGTTTGATTCTTGTGACTGTTACTTTCATAGCTCTATATGCTTGGACTTTTGTTTCCTGTTTTATCTACTTTATTTTTTTAAGTTTTTTTTAATTTATTTCTGAGAGAGAGAGAGAGAGGGAGAGAGAGTGCGAGAGCGTGAGCAGTGAAGGGTCAGAAAGAGAGGGAGATACAGAATCTGAAACAGTCTCCAGGCTCTGAGCTGGCTGTCAGCACAGAGCCTGACGTGAGGCTCGAACCCATGAACTGTGAGATCATGACCTGAGCCAAAGTCGGACGCTTAACTGACTGAGCCACCCAGGCGCCCCTGTTTTATCTACTTTGGACAATACCTATTAATTCTCTGACATGGGTGATAAACATTATACACACCTGCTATATCCCACTCACCAGTCTACTCACTCATATCAATCTTTAATATTTGTGTTATTGTTATTCTTTTATTTTACTCTTTTTTTTTTTAATGTTTATCGGTTTTTGAGAGAGAAAGAGAGACCAAGCTCCAGCCGGGGAGGGGCAGAGAGGAGACACAAAATCCAAACAGGCTCCAGGCTCTGAGCTGTTAGCACAGAACCTGATGTGGGGCTGGAACCCATGATCTATGAGACCATGACCTGAGCTGAAGTTGGATGCTCAGCCGACTGAGCCACACAGACACCCAATTTTTATTTATTTTTGAGAGAGACAGACAGACAGAGCATGAGTGGTGGAGGGGCAGAGAGAGAGGGAGATAGAATCTGAAGCAGGCTCCAGGATCTGAGCTGTCGGCTGTCAGAGGGGCTTGAATCCATGAACGGCGAGATCATGACCTGAGCTGAAGTCAGATGCTTAACTGACTGAGCCACCCAGGTGCCCCATCATTATTCGTTTATTGGTTACCTTTATAAGCTTTAATATATTTATATCTCTGATTCCTATTCCATTAATTTTCAGAATATTTGATTTCTGCTTTGTACAATAAAGATATTAGCACCCACACTGTTTAATCCCCCTTTCCTTTCTTTATTTCCCATTTTTCTATGAACTACATTTTCACTTCTACACTATCAAAATTGTGAGCAATTTCATTCTTCCTGACAACTACACATCTTTCTTATAAGTTGACTCTAAAACTTGGAGACTGATTGTAGGACTTACATTATTACTATATAAATAGCAAGATAAGTTGAGTCAGGTCATGCACTAGATTAATTTTCATGTTTACAGGTTCATTGCCACAACTATTGGGCAAACCAAAGGAGATTGTTCCGAGCATTAGTACCAAATGAACTTTTCTCTGTTATGCCTCATCAATTACTTAAAATTATGCAACTTTTTCGATGCTTGGTTGAAACAAAATTTTCTTGTTCTCTTTTTTTAATTTTTTAACATTTATTCATTTTTGAGAGAGAGAGAGCATGTGAGTGGGGGAGGGTCAGAGAGAGAGGGAAATACAGAATCTGAAACAGGCTCTAGGCTCTGAGCTGTCAGCACATAGCCCGACCCTGGGCTGAACCCATGAACCATGAGATCATGACCTGAACTGAAGTCAGCCGCTTAACCAACTGGGCCACCCAGGTGCCCCCAAAATTTCTTGTTCTTGAACTCTCTAAAGCCCTCTATTTATGTCAGTATTTCTTTATCAGGGACTATTTTGTTTCTAATTCTCTATACTATCATTTTTCTTTGGCTCTTTCACATACACTGAATTTCTTACAATCCTTCCCCCCAAAACCTCCCTCCCTGGTGCTCTAGTCAGCTGTCTGTCTGTGCCCTGTTGCTCAGTTGTTAACTGAATCTTACCATCACTGCTTTCCTGGGTTGAAACCTTTGCCTCTTGGATCAAATTAATTCTACTTTCTGCTCTCATTTTGCTGAAACATCTCATATAACTTTCTAGGAAAATGTCCATGAAATGTAAAAAAAACAAATTCTGAGTCCCTTCTCAAGAAAAAAAAAATATTCTGTGCTCTGATCTGAATGGCTATTTGAGTGAAGATTCTGGGTTGAAACGATTTTATCTCAGAAGTCAGGATGCTTTGTGCCACTGTCATCTAACAAACCGACCTCGGGGAAGCACACCAGCTTGGTTGTCACTGCTTTGCGCACCACTGGATATTGGCCCTTGCAACTCTTCTGTGATTTTACTGTCATGCTAGATGTTCGGAACTTCATCCTTGGAGCTAAGCATTCTCTGGGATCCCCAAAGCACTTTCAGAGTCACTGTAGGAAGTGCTTGTGTGCCTCGGCCCACCTCTCTTATACCTATCAAAGCATCAACTTTTGAAGAGCCAGAATAGGAAAATCACAACCAGTATAATCAAAATTACCCTTACATAGTTTTATCTTCCTGATGATTGATGAACTTTTTCTTCCAAATGGGTTAAAAACGTTTACATCTTAACATAACAATAAAATGGGCTGGCATAAAATATAGGGATAGATAGATACACAGATACATAGATACACGGACAGATACATAGATCTAGAAGCGAAAGACTTTCTAAGCCAAAAGTAAAGGGAGATATCACAGAGAAAAACTTCATACATTTGATTCCATAAATTTGGGAATCTTCTCTGCTGGAAAACATAATTAAAATATCATAGGGCAATGAAAAACTGGAAAAATTATTTGCAAAATAGTTGTCAAGTTTTGACGTTCTAACTATGATATTGAACTCTTATAAATTAAAAATATGAAAATGCCCTGAATGAAAAAAAATGGAAAGAAAAATGTGAATAGATCATTCACAAAGGAAGCAAGAGAAATGGGAAATGAACTATGAAATAATATTCATTTTCCAAAAACATCCAAATAGCCGAAATTTGAATTTTTCTGTACCAAACTGCAAAACAAAAAAAAATTTAAATAAAGATGTTTATTTAGGGAGGACAGACTGAAAAAGAGGCACTCTTGTGCCCAGCTCATGCCATTAATAAGACATAAAAGGATATGGCATTCAGTTGGCCAATATATATCAAAAGCCATAAAAATGTGCACTTCCCTTTTGCCCAGCAATTCCATTTTAAGGAATTCAATCTACAGGGGTAAAAACAATCAAGTAAGTGTGTGAAGATGCAGTTATCAAACACTGGGTTGTTTATAAGACAATGAGAAACAACCTTACTGTCCAAAAAGAGTGGTTGGATTTATGTTGCAGTCATGTAAAATAATAAAAAATTATGCTGTATCTACATATTTACTGACATTGAAAGACATTTCAAATATCTCCTAGTTAAAAAAAAAATGTGTGCTTCAAAACAGTATGCACAGTATCATCTCATTTTTTAATTGCCCCATGTAATTAAAAATCATGCCTGGTTTGATACGGAGGCTCACACAGCATATTATTATTATGTATATTATTACGGAGTACAGAAACAAATACACAATAACATTCAGAGTGCTGTTATCTGCACATGACTTTGGTTTGCTTCTTTACAATTTTCTGTGTTATCTGCAGAAATCTGTAATTTCTGTATTTCTAAGACAAAGCAAGTATTTTATAAGCAACAACAACAACAAAAGTTAGCTAAGTTTCTTTCCTCTATTTAAAGATTTTTTTTTATGCTTCCTGACAACCAGAGGTCATCGGAATATAGATTTGTAATGGGTATGGTGTCGGATAATCTGCCATCTCCCATACCAGCGTTAACTTACCGCATTCTTTGTGTAGGCCTTCATAGTAGACTCACCCACAGTAAACCTATTTTTCCCACATGTGATTTGCTTTCTGTGGTCTCATGTTTTCCAATTGTTTAAAGACAAGTACCGGTTCTTCATTTGGACACAATGCTGCCGTCCCTATCATTTGGGATGTTATTTTCACAGGATGGTGTAATAGGTTTTTCCTTATGAATTTGGCTATTAAAACATAAATAGTTCACACTAAACTTAGATCTAACAAATAACCCATTTAATCAGACCCCTGATGTGATTAAAACTGCTGTTCCGGTAGACAGAGTGTAGGCTGAGTACTTATCCAGATAACCTGATTACTGTAAACAGTCAACTTAGCCTGAATTATCTAGATAATTGCCTCGCCTCTCCATTCTACATAGCCTAAAGTTCTAGGTTTATTTTTGCATCCTATGGGCCACTTTTTGCAGTGATCAGCAATCAGAGAAAATCAGATTATCACTCTGTTTAACCTTCCTGTGCCTCGGGTAATTAAGTCAACAAATTAGCTGAAGGCTCCGACGCGGAAGGGGATTGGTAGACTGTGGTCAAGACACGTCTTTACGAATTTTCCCTTAAGCTGCTTTTCTTGAGGAAGCTTTGATAAGAAACATATGATCTCAATTATCATTAACTCTCTGTGGTTTCCGTGTTTGGGAGCTTGACCTAGACTTTAGACGGCTTAGGACCCCTTCCAGTGGGTGCCTGAGCGGTATATTGCCAGTCGGTCCACATTTCCCACCGCGTCGTGTCTCCTGGGGAAAGGGGACTTAAATCACTCTTCACACACTGATTGCAGACTCAGGGGCTATACTGCTTCTGCAGGCTGCCTTTTGCCGTTTTCCTGCCCTTTGGTGATATGCTTTTCTAATCAACCAAGCGTCTTTCTTTAAGGCTGTTTTTTAGCCTAAGAGTCTTTAAACGGAATTTGTTAAGGTCAAAGGGAAAATATGTAGACATGAAAACAATCCCTATCATACACAGGCAAAGAAGAACCTAGCAAACAAAAATACCATTGCTACTGTTTGAAAATCTAACCCTGTAAAAAGGGATTTGTTTTTGCTTTTGCTTTTGGAATTTTGGATTTAGTTCTCCTGTGTGAAAGAAGCTTCAAGGATATCAGAATGTTCAACTGCTGATGAGTCATAAAACGGTCTTTGAAAACACCTACTGAAATGCTCTGCAAATGTGAACTTTTGATTCAGGACCAGGAATGGGGCTCACACTAAGGACTTATAAGGCCTCACTGGAATATGCGGGCTGATGGGCTCACTGCACAATTTAAAGGGGGCATTTCTCCCTAATACCACAGAAATATGTACACCATTCAAATTTTAATCAAATAAAATGTTCTTTCCAATAGAACAGATATATAACAGATAACTCTAAGGAAAGAAGAGATTCACTCCCAGAGTAATTCTCTTAAACATCTTAATTGTGACCAGAGGTGAATTATTTACTTCTATATGCATATATTATAATTCTCCAGATGTAAGAAAAAGGTTTTAAATATTATCACAGTGGTCTATTGCCTCCAAATCTAGTACGTATTCTATCTTACATAATGAAAGTAACATAGATATGTGACCATTATGAAATCTTTAAAAATGCATGAAAAGTTAAAAAAAAATAGTTGATCAAGTAGAGATATATTTTACATATTTTCCAATGTTTTCTGTGAATATGCATTTTCCATAATCGAGAGCACACTGCACAATATAATGTTGATTCATGCTCTTCCCCCACTTAGTGTTCTAGCGCATGGTGTGTCACTTAGAATTTAGTGTGTTTCAAGGGTCAGCAAGCCCAACTTCAGCTGGCTGACACAACTCCAGGAAATGATCAGCTGTAGAACTGAAGTCCTGAGCACAAACCAAAGGTTTGGTGGGATGCTTGTATTTGTCTCAGATTTGCTTTCTTCTGTCGGCTCTACCCTCTTACTAAACTCCCCTCGAAAAAGCACCAAATCCATCAGCATCAGTTTACACCCTCTGACCACAGTAGCCGACGACAGGCTCTTTTCCTAAGGTCTAGGAAAAACTTTTTGTTCAAAAGCGCTCCAGTGCACTCTGATAGGACCTGCTTGAGCCAGGTGCACATCCTCCAAGCTGTCACCAGGATGAGGGAGCATGCTGCTGTGATAGACTTAAGGGTCGCAGGGGCCAGAGGACACATTCCAAAACTTTTTACCACCACACTAGAAGCATGTTCCCAAATGTCCCTTTAATATCTGCATGCTATCTTGTTTTACTCTAATACCAACATTTTATTTAACATCCTTCTCTTGCTAGACATTCAGTCTGTCTCTTATTTTTCCTTAGCACACATTATGCTGGGAACATATTCCTTTTTGTAAACTCTTGCCTGCCTTTGGTTTTAAGCTTAGGATGTGTTACTACAAAGGTAGATGTTAGGCCAAGGGACAGAGTATTTTCTTGGTCATGTGGCTTTTCAGAAGAACCAGGTGGCTCGGATGCAGGGCTGCCCATCTCATCATACCCCTGCCAGCACCGTCGTTTACAAACAGGTGTTTGCTAATTTGTCCAGCACAATGCTGTGAGTCATGGTTATTTTCTATTCAAGTTTCTGTAATTTACAAATGGAGTTGATAGCGTTCTATAATAATAATTGATAATAGTAATAGATCATTACTATTCCTATGCCAATCACTGGTCTCAGCATTTTGTACACATCAGATCATTTAAACCTTATAAAGCATATATAACTAATTAGCTTATCAAAAGCACAATGGCTAGGAAGTAAATGGCTAGCCAGTATTCCACCCCGTGTCCTTCTCGGGACTCAATTCTTAGCTTTCAACAGTCATGCAAAGCACTTCCTGTGTTATGCATAGTGACTATTTGTGTTTTCTGCTTTATTTGGTTGAAACATTTACTAAGATGCACTATGAAGAAGTCTAATCTCTGTGTCCAACATGAAAAATGGAAAAAAAGGCATCGATGTTGAAAATACTATAGAATTGCAACTTTCTAAATAAAAACCAGAAACTCCTGGGAGACTCACAGTTGCCACGCAGATTCGGATCACTAAGTCATTCCGTAGCGGGTGCTAAGGTATAGCACTTTCTATGACTTTGTATTATTCATGCGTGCAAAGTGGGAAGGAAGAAAATAGTTTGTAGCTTACTCTCCTGCCCATATCCCGGCCCTCTCAAATCCACGTGGCTTTGGCAATGCTCTGTTTTTTTTGTTAATGTTTCGTCCAGGTTAGTCTGCTACAGGCTCATGTGTTGCAGCTGAAAGTGAAGTCTATGAGCGTTCGTAACCCTAACCATCTCCCTATAATTGGTTTCAACAGTGCTTACAAAGGTGGACAGGTAAGGGGGAAGTTGTGCAAATCATAGGTTCAGATGTGCCACAGCAAAGGGAAAATCAAAAAACTAGTGTCCATGTGCTTGTATCAGCTCAAGACGGCGCTATACTCACAGAGTGCCCTCATGATGTTGCAGGGCCATGTGTGGGGCCGCACCAATGGCCCCGTTGTTCACACACCGTTCCTGTACTGTGAGCACAGGAAGCCACGGGAAGACCTTCCAAAAATCTGCTGGGGCACCAAGGTCCCACAGGGTGATCGATATTTACATCCGAATTCACCCCACTGGAAGTCTGCCGAGCCATATAAATGACACATAGACGTCACTGCACAGCCTCTGCAGCCATCAGAGAGGAAAATCAGGTGACAACACAGCGTTTACCTTCATGGAGCCTTCCTCTTCCTCCCACCAACACACACATGCACACCACACACATCGTGTACACACCACACCACACCATACAGACCACACACCCACCACATGCACCCGCAATATCACACATACAAACCACTCACATGCATACCACATACTATACACGCACAACATGCATCTCACAGACACCACACCACACCATATACACTACATACACACACTCCCCACACACACACCACATACTACATACCATACAGACACTTGACTAGCATACACACAGACACCACACCACACACAGTCACCACATATCACACACATATCCTACATGCACACCACATACCACACACATACCCTACATGCACACCATATACCACACACACACACACACACCACCCGTGAACACTGTATACAACACACACATACACACAATACACATATACCCCACTAATGTACACACATAGACAGAGAGTAAAACTATAAAATGTTCCTGGACACTGTACCAACACCACTGAGAAGTCAAATCAGTTAAGGTGATTTGTACATTCGTCCTGCCATTGATGTCTCCTCCATGTCCCTCAGATGTGGACAGATATTAAGTTATTAACTTGAGAAAGTCCTAAAGTCTCCATCTCAGCCATATGGCCAGATGCTATACCTCTCCTTGGTATACCCAGTTTTCATTACTAGCTCTAAACCTCTCATGAGCCTGCATCATTTACCTGATCCTTTATTTCACAATCTTTAATCTAAAACTCATCATACAGAATGTGAAAGTAAAAACTTATACACACACATATCAAAAGATAAAACCTTTGAAATTTTACGAACGTAATTGCTGTGTGGCTAACTATAATCTGGAAGAAACATACTTTATAACAAATAGAAGTATGCTTTTCTTAAAAAATTAACAGAGCTTTAAAGAATTTCTGTAACAAGGGGTGCCTGGGTGGCTCAGTCGGTTGAGCTTCCAATTTAGGCTCAGGTCATGATCCCATAGTTCGTGGGTTAGAGCCCCATGTCAGGCTCTGTGCTGACAGCTCAGAGCCCGGAGCCTGCTTCCAATTCTGGGTGTCCCTCTCTCTCTGCCCCTCCTCATGATCTGTCTCGCTCTCAAAAATAAATAAATGTTAAAAAATTTTTTTTGAAAAGGAATTTCTGCAGCAATGATGACAAAGAGGTGAGGTAACAGTACGCTAACTCATAAGATCTTTGTTTGAAAACAATATTCATTCTATTTTGAGAGTTTAATATATGTTAGGAAGTCACATACTCCACTTCTGTCACTTCAAACAGCCACCAGTAGAGGGAGTAAATAATTTAAAAATCAAATTAATTTTTATCTATTTTATTTTTAACTTATAGTATAAGGGTCTACCTATTTCCGTAAACTATCTGGATTTAAATGGTCACTAATGTAACTTATGCAAGATCAACAACTGATTGGAAGCACAGAACAACATAAAATAACTATAAATGTAATTTGTAAATCTCTTCCCGATCTAAAGCATAATCACAGTGTTAGGAAAGAACAGGGCCTGGGACCCAACAAACACTAATTATGTTTTTCGTGCACATGTTCTTTCCAACTTGGAGACTCAGGAAAAGCCCTTCAACTTCCCGAAGGTTCATATTTCATGCCTTCGAGATGGAAATAGTAACTCACAGAGTCAGGGTACTGCAGAGCATCCCTGAGGGGAAAAGATAAGATGATGTATGTCAGGAAGTTAGTACCAATAAGTATGAGGGCTTTTTACCTCATCAGATTTCCCACCTANTCTCAGTGGCCACAACTCTATCTCATGGAGTTGTCGACATATATCAAACTTCCCTATGGGGTTTACTAACTGAAGGGACATAGGGGGTTGAAGAGAGAAAATTAAAGAAAAGTCTCTAAGTACATATGACTTTTCCAGAGATCTGATATAAAGGCACATGTGAATCTAGATATCGATCAGTGAAGACAGTCTCAGGAACGGCCCCTATTCTTTTTTAAAAAGTTTATTTACTTATTGAAAGAGAGAAAGAGAGAGAGAGAGAAAGAGAGAGAGAGAGCAGGGAGAGGCAGGAAGAGAGGGAGGCATAGAATCCGAAGCAGGCTCCAGGCTCTGAGCTGTCAGCACAGAGCCTGATGTGGGGCTCAAAATCACAAACTGAGAGATCATGACCTGAGCCAAAATCTGATGTTTAACAGATTGAGCCACCCAGGCGCCCCGCAAGTTCTAATGTTTTTGATTCACCGTCGATAATTTCAGGCAAAGGCAGAATTAACCATCTACTCCCTGCCACTCTGCGGCTGTCACCTTGGATCACATACTACTCTCAGTGAAGTTAGATAAAATATGATCTCTCTTATTTCCTTACGCAATTTCCTTAAAAAATATGACATTCACATTTTGGAAATATTTCTTAACTGTCACAAATCAATAATTTATAGTTATTTATAACAGATTAAAGATAAAAATCAATATTTGTAATAGATAAAAGTTTATTATTTATAAAAGTTCTTTCTAACAGATAAACAAAAATTAAGGGGTATTGTTCCTTTTATGTTCAATTTATTTTTTAAGTCACTGTGATCAGTCCCATGAATAAATATTAAAGACGACCAGTATACTTTGTTAACTGTTGACTTATTTTTTGGTTCATGTGTTCTGGTGTTGAAGGGTCCAAATATTAAGGTAGGAGGAATGACAGCCACATTTCTTTTAAGTCCCCAAATCAATAAGCATAGCCATAGGAAACACTCAATAAACAATTAACTTTGTGCAGTATTTCTCCTAGACCCAGTTCAGTAAAAGGATTCCCACATCTGGTGAATTCCTCAAGTCAGTTTAAGATTCACACTAGAGGGGCACCTGGATGACTCAGTCAGTTGAGTGTCTGACTTCGGTTCAGGTCACAATCTCCTGGTTTGTGAGTTCGAGCCCTGCGTCGGGCTCTGTGCTTACCACTAGCTCAGAGCCTGGAACCTGCTTCAGATTCTGTGTCTCCCTCTCTCTCTACCCCTCCCCTGCTCACACTCTTTCTCTGTCTCTCGAAGATAAATAAACATTAAAAATTAAAAAAAAAAACGATTCAGAGTAGAAAACTTCTGCTGGTTTTATGAGACTAAGAGCAACGAGACGTTCCTTCTGATTGATCAGAACCCCCCTTGTTTCATCGATCACGGGAACAGCATTCTCCTGGTGTACACCCCCAGTGACCTGCGGGAAGGCACCATAGAACCGAATGCCAGCAGGAGACAGACACAGGTGCTGTCCAGCATAGGAAAGGGGATGCTTCAGGGCTGGAGGACACTGTAACGGTGCAAAGGAAGCAGAGCAAAGGCTCCTGATATGAAGGGAGACACAGGGCCTCAGTGTAAGACAGGCACAAAAAAAGCACCTTATAATTGCACTTCCTCCACCTAGTCTTCATAACCTCACGTGACTCTCCTTTGTATATTTTTTCTTTACTAGAATTTTCCTAGAGCAGAACATGCATTTTCCTCTCTACCTAAAATCCACAGAACAATATCATATTCCTCTTATGTGCCAGACACGGTGGCAATCCCTGGAAAGCTACAAACAAAACCATTGGTACAGGCCAGAGAAAGTCATGTGCTCCTACCCCAATTCTCAGCTGGTCAAAGCCCTATGCAGCCACTTGCGCCCAGCAAGGAAGCGCTGCTTGCCCAGGTGGTGACTGGATATGCAGTCACCAGTAGAAGAGAGCTCAAGGGCCTGTGGCCAGGAACCAAGGTTTCCAGTCTGCCAGCATGATCTTTCACCTCCAGGATTCCACCTAAAGTACATGTTTTTACATCTCCTAAGATACGATGCTGACAGTACTTATGCTTATTACTCCTTAATGACCACCTAAATATCAGAAGTCTTTCTGCCTATCCAAGCTTTGTCTCAGAAGTGCCACATTGTGCCTGCCCCCTGCTTAAGGAAAGGCCACCCGAGTCCCCTGGACCCAGCACAAAGGTGGTAGGAGGTATCAGCACAGGAATCTGCAGGGGGGCATAGAGCTGGAGAAGGCTCAGAGCAGCGCAGTGATAAGAAGCTTCAATGAACCCGCTATAAATCTTTTTAAGCTGGCATTTCTTTATACGTAAGAAAAGTCGGAGTCCCTGAGAAAAGAGAGGCTGACGTCCTAGGCATTCCCGGAGACATAAAGACCCTGTCAGTGTTTTCGTGTTTCCTCTGATAAAATCTCACTGCCCTTTCAGGCACAAACCTTAAGCTCTGTTAGTTTGAAATGCCGAACTGTTTTATCTTTTGTGCACTCAAAACTGTTCTTCATTATGAACCAGCTCCTTCTAAAGGTCTACGCTTTTTCACTCAAGATCTGTAGGAAAATAAATAATACTGGTTCCAAGCATCTTTTGTAAGGGAATGTTCAAAAGTTTGATCAGATGCAGGCCTCTCTGCTGTGACACAGGAAACCTCTGACTGCATCGCACTATCCAAACATGTTTCTCCGGTCTCTTGGTTTGTGTGGGGAAACCAGGACTGGTTACATTGGTCGGTTTCCTATTTTGTTTCTCTTAAAGCACAATGGCATCCAGTTGTTCCCGGAGTGCTGTGTTTTGCTGTGTCTCTCTCTTATCAGTCTGCTAGAGAGGAAAAACTGTAAGGATGTTTGTGTTTGCAATAATTACGAAGGAATGCTACCTTCTATATTCTCACAGATAGCAGGAAATAGACCCACTGGCCACAATCCTAATCACTAAAATTCAGATTCCTTAAAAGCTCTATTATTTTAACTACCATTCTCTTAAAAAAAAAATGGTTAGTTGTGGAAACTTCAGGAAATGCACAGGAAATAACTGCCTGAGAAAATGTTAGCCAGAATTGGGTCATATAACAACGTGCTATGTCATAACTAACCTACAGCCAGACACTTTTATTTGACTTCCCAAACCGTCTTTGTTTGTGGGTGTTACATACCTGTAAATAAATGACTGTCACAACACAGAGATCATGTCGTAGAAACATCATTGCTCCATTAGGCAGAGAGCCAAGATATCCAGTTAATTGTTGACTTTTCAAGGCAAGGGGAAGTGGAGAGCCGACTCAATTATTCAGGCAATAATCTTGCTACTGAGACGATTTGTGTTTAAAGATTCTGGAGCAACTGGCCGCAGAAGCTGCCCAGAATTCACTGTTCATTTTGAGCCTGGATATCCATTTGATTCACAAGTTTACAAATACATGAGATGGTGAGGCTAGAGCCTCTGACCGCTTCTCTTAAATCTTTTTGGCTGCTGCTTTGCTCTGGAAAGAGCCAATGTAAATATGAGACATCCCTTCTGATTGTTCAAGACCCACCCAGAGGTTTGGGGATTTCCAAATCCCAGCTTCGATACTAGTGCCGGTGTGCAGGAATCTGGACACGAATTTAAAATCATAAAGTCTCAGTTTCTCTGTCTGTGAGATGGCAACAATACCACCTTTTTCTTTGGCCTAATGATACATTTAATTTTACATCTGAACATTTCTAAATCTTGAATGAGTTATATAATTAATGTTCTATTCTTATTTTTCTTAATGAGAGAGAAAGAGTTTACAATCCCCAGAGTACAGAAATGGATAAAATGGTCCCAACTCATGGTATTTTTGTAGAGATTTAATGAGAGAACACTTGAACTTTCATTGTCAAGTACAGACTACCAAGGACATGTTAGCTGCCACAACTACTATAACCACGACAAGCATAATCACCATGGCTACAACTACCAGCCTCTCAGTCTGTTTCCTCATGTGTGAAATAAAGGGCATAAGACACGCCTTATCTCACAGAGTTCACAGGAAATAACTTCTCTAAACTCTTTGCCAGGCACCTAGCACATAGGTGCTCATTCTGTTCACTACCACTACTGTTCACACTTGTAACTGTGACCACCAGCACGACTACCACTCCCACAACCATTTGTATTAGGAACTACGTCCTCCTTAATCTCAAACAACTTGCAGTTGAATTATAAATCCATTAAAGCAAAATATCTCAAAGCAGGCTTTTCTTTCATTGTTATTCCATTTAGCTCAGTCGGACCCTGGAAAAAATACAGCTCACAAGGCTTAAAATCACCTAATACCATGGAGCGGACCTCTGCCTCTTTTGTCCAATGTCCTCAGTACAGAGAATGTCAATGTTACGGTGCACCGAGAAGCCCCATAGAGCACCGTACCTTCAAATGAACTGCAGAGCATCTGCCCCGGCATTGAAATAAGTACAGCTGGGAGCTCCGTCCCCTATCCTATTTCACCCTTCTCCCTAACACCACTGCTCGGACCCCAATGCACTTACACAAATATGTACACAGACAAATTGGCCAGGGCTGGGGTAGGCAGCAGAGGAAATCCCAAATGAGCAGCATATGACTGATTACACAGTGTAGCTCTTCAGACGAAAAAGTAGTTTCTAGGACGCCTGTCTCCTACATGCCTTCTCCCATCACTTCTGTTCTACCTTCTTCCTCCTCCTCCTCCTCCCTCCTCTTCTTTTACATGTTTTCAAACATGCTCTACTCTGTCCTTCTTTTCATAAAAGAGCTTGTCTTTAGGCCACCATAAGCACAGTGCTGTGCTTGCCTTGGTGTGAAGGGTGTTGAAAACATGTCTGATAATGTCTAACAATCAGTGAAGAAAGCACTTGGGAAAGAAGAGAAGAATATGAAAAGATGCTCGCTATAAGTTGTTTTATTTGTGAAAAGAAATACTTTCCTTAAAATTTCCTGTTAATGGGAACATATTCCAGGAGGACTCAGAACCTAATTGAGTAGGAAAAGATTTTTAAAAATACAGGATAAGCATAACTATGTATTTGTTTTTTCTTTCTACGGAGTCTGCAAACGTACACATTATGGCTGTTTATACTAGAGCTTCTTGGAAGGGACAGAAGTCCAGATCAGAGTAGCTTAAGTAAGGGAGGGGACAGTTAGGCAGCGTTAACAAACAACCCACAGAGGCTCCCGTCCTCTCTCTGACTCTGGCTTTCTGCTAACTGACTACAAGATCTGTCCCATGTCACTTCCTTGCTGCTACAGAGAGGCTGAGAGATTTCTGTTGTTTATGTTCAACAATCTGAGGAAAGAACTCCAAGTATGCCTAATCAAAGCTGAGCCCTCCATTCACTTCTGGGTTTTGTAATTCATCAGATTGCTCTCCTGAGAATTAATTGCAGTGCAAATGAACAGTACTATATTCATCTTAGTATTTTGGTATTCTCTGGAGTTCTAATAATTAAATCAAGAACTTCCATCTTTAATTATGCAAATCCATGCTTACACAAACTATTTACATTGAATTAAATGAAGTATCTCAGAAACATAACTTCTTATTTGAATCCATTTCTGTGACTCCTAGTTCTGATCTAGGGACTAGTTCTTATGTTGCTTAATTTTCAAACATTTTTTTCCTAAATCAAGATATATATAGGAAGAGCCCCACTAAACTCAGCCAATACCATCATAATAAATGTGTTTTTATATAATTTCTTGAAATCAAATGGCAGGGGTTAACTGTATACAGTGTGGTTTGCATGGTTTTGGAAGAAATTAAAGAAATAAATTTTTAATGAAAATACAATCAGAAACCTATTGACTAAAACCAACAAAAGCGTGCTTAGCATAAGAAGCTGTGTGCATGTTAGGAGAACGCAGCTGTGATTCTATTCATCTTAGTTATTACCAAGACAAATTAGAAGATTTTAGGTACAAAAGGTATCTTCTTTTCATTGACATCGGAGTATTAATTTTTGTCAACCATTTCTAAATATGAGATTAGTAACGATTTTGTGGGACTTATTAAAATATGGGTGAGAATATAGGATTGGCATAGGGGCAAAATGGAAGGGAAATGCTTTCTAAGTACCATGAGGGGCAGGCAGAGGAGGCAGTACTGGGGAGAGGGTAGCCCCAGCTGCGCAGGAGACCGCAGCTCTGGACCATGATTAATCACATTGACTGTACAGCCTCAAGAACTGTTTTAAGTTTCTTAACCCAGCAGTAAGGAAATTATAAATCTATAGTCACTGACACGAGCTTGTTAAGCAAAACACATTTTTTTTTGACTCACTTTATTTTGTCCCGAGCACTTCCCATGTTTGCCTGGCGACACGTTATAGACCACTTACCTAAAGGTAGCTCTTGGTTGAAGGCTGAAGGACCATTTAAGGAAAATGAGGAGAAACTCAGTCTCCAAGAGGGGAGGAATCAGCTTGGCAAAGTGCGTTTATTTAAATTACTAAATTACCTTTATAGTGACTTGAGGCCAGGGAGGTACTTATTTGCAAAGCTGTAATAGAATGTCTTTAGCAGGAAATCTTAAATAAGGGCAAAACCACTTCAGGACCTTGGCTGGAATTTTGAACTATGAACATTAAGCAATCAGCAAGAAAATAATATAGCATTATTTCATTGATAGAGACTGTGCTATAAATAAGCAGAAATGAAGGAAGGAAGCAGAGTGTACTTCATTGTTTGGGTACTAACTGTCCATGGCAAGGAAGAAAATAAAATAAGAAAAAATAATGATTTGCTTTAAAAGAAGAGTAATAAAGATATTCTGAAGCATCCTTTAAACACACACACACACACACACACACACACACACATCATTAGCACTTAACATCTATCAAAACTGGAAAGCAGTGGAAAAAGAAGAAGTAAAGCACATTTTTCTTTCTTAGGCTTTTTTTAGTCTCCTAGCGTTGTGGCATTAGAGCAGCAAGCTGAAATGAAAAATTCCTGCCCACCCAGTTCACCGACAATCACATGCAGTAACTACTGTGTTCTGCTATTTGCCATAATATTTAGCTCAGATGTAGCCAGAAAATCCCACTACGCACACACAAGAGTCAGCCGTAAAAAGAAACAGATTTCCTCACATTTCTCTCTTATGTTTGTACACAGACACACAGGAAAAGAATCTATGCGTGTTTTGACAGACATCAGTGATTTCCCTTTTATCTTACCCATTTGCTTTTCTCTTCCTTCTTTCCAAAAAGAAATTTTACTTTACTTTTACTTTTGAAGTAACTCCTGTATAAACTTGTCACCTCCCTTCTCCATCTCGACCCCCTAACCTTTTCTCCTCTCTCAAGACTCAGAACCAGGTTGTTACCTGAGTAATTTAGCAAATAACCACTCATCTCAATGGAACAGTTGTGCCCCAAAAGTGGTTCTGTTAAGTGCCGGTTTTCTTTATGTTCCTCATTAGCTTTATTAGGGATGTGGCTACTCGGGAGAGTATGGTCTGCTCGGGGACTCTAAATGGTGTGTTTGTGCTGCTATGCAAAGCTAAACTGTAGTAAATGCCAAACCCCCATTAACCAGTATATACAAGACTCTGAGTGAGTCCTTCACACACTGGTATTCAACTCAGAAAACTATGAAAACATGAATTAAGTAGAAGGCAGTCCTATACTTCCCTCTTAGGTCTCTATGTTGGAAAGTCTTACACAGGATAAAAGAGAGACTACTATACGACTACTTACAATCTAACCCTCCAGTAGTTCAGGTAAATGCAAAGACTGTCATAAACTGGGAGAACTGGGAACCATCGATGGAAAAGTAGGACTTCACATGAGTCTGAAGTACAGTTTTGGGAACGAAGACTCTGCATACCGTGCATGGCTCCTGCCACAGGGGACTGCCTAGAAGTGACATTACAGCCAGACTTCCGTCTTCCCAGGTAACCTTATTTGCCCATATCCTTCAGCTATCTGAGCCCACAAGGAAGTCTGAGGAACAATGAAGTTGTGTAGGAAGGAGTATGGTCGTCACTCTATGCGTATCATTATAGGGATATCAATTTCATCTCTGCTATAATCTCACTGTAAGTTTTTTGGGAGGCATTTAAAGTAATCTCTGCCTCAGTTACTTATGGATAATAACTGCATTAATACGAGTGAGTTTTAGAGGATGGATGGGTGGACAGCACAATGGTTCACAGTGCAGGGATAGAAGTCCAAATCTCTGCCAGAAACTTTCTATTCCTAGAGAAGAGAGTCTTAATTGGCATTGTAAACAGCACCTTTTTTAAAAAAAGTTTTTATTTATTAACTGGAGAGAGAGAGAGAGAGCACAAGCAGGGAAAGGGCAGAGAGAGGGGGAAAGAGAGAATCCTCAGCAGGCTCTGCACTGTCAGCATGGAGCCAAATGCCGGGCTCGAACTCCCAAACTGTGAGATCATGACCTGACCTGAAACCAAGAGTCAGATACTTTTACCCAACTGAGCCACTCAGGTGCCCCTTTAAAAAGCTTTTAAGTCACCGAGCCCATTCTGCTTGCTCTATGCCCAACACCTACAGCTGGATGAGAATAACTTATTTTAAAGATACACAGATGGGGGTGGGGGTGGGGTGGGGTGCAGGGTGGAGAAGTATATTCTTTGTTTCTCGTTACTCTGGCTCAGTTAAAAATTGTTTGTTTTGCATATCCCTGTATTTAATCCTCAAGAATTCTTTAAGGCCACAGCTAAATTCCAATGCACTTTTCAATGAAATACCAGCATGTGTTCCTTCTGGACCTAAAAGCTAAGCCTGAGAATGCTTTATGATCTGAGCTCACGGTACTTCGTGTCTACGTGATCTCTTGCTAGATGAATGTGGAAATCATATTCTTAAGCATATCTTTCAAAGATGGTTCCATTTTTGACTATAATAAATCTAAGATTGACAGTGATTTATTAAAGATTTTTGAAATTAATATCTATTTCCTGATATTTTTCCAGTCTTTTCTGCTTAACCTAATTCTTCAATCTCTAAGTTGAATAATTGGACTAGGTAAGAACATACTCACATGCCTTTCTTAGCTTTTTTCTACTGAGGGGAAAGTGGGTCAAAATGGATCCCCTTCTCGTTAAAGCAGAGGATAGATTCCTTCAGCCTCCAAAAGACAATACAGAAATAGGTATAATCACTGGAACCCTTTCAGCTGGAAGTGATAAAAACTATACTCAAAATAGCATAAGGAAAAATATAAGAGACAAAAATACTTGAGAATCTTTGAGTGCCATGTCATCGAAAGTCCAAGGATACATTTACTCAAGTATGGCTGGGATTCAGGGTCTTAAGAGAACTGTCAGTAAATCATGTCTTTATCCAGTGGCTCTCTTCACATGGCTGGAGGATGGTCAGCAACCAAATATTAACCTGCCACCACAGAGAGTGCCTTTCTTAATCGTTTTGGACCTGACATTCTGATTAGCACTGCCTGGGTCATATGCACATCATGTGGCTTTGTAGACAAGGGCTCACTTTCACTCCCAACAGAATAATGCAGGATGTTGTTCAGATGAAATAGGGGTTCTGTTACCAAAAGGAAGGAAAAGAAAGGATAGGGAAAAATAAGATAAGTCTACTACCGTATGCACAAATTCCCAAATATGCTAGAATGTCAGTGTTCTCTCGTTAGACTTTGTGGCAGCCCCTTCTCTTCCTAAAAGTTGCATAGAATACCTTTCACCTTTTCAATTTAAATTTTATTTTTGTTTTGAAATACCTTGAGAGAAACAGGGGTAAATGGAGTATTGTGAAATATACATTTGTTTAGAAGCTATTCAAAAGATCCATTTGTTTAGGAGCAATTTCAAAAACAACCAAAGCTCTATATGAGAATGACAACATTTTTGAGAATTTCTGAGAAAATAATAGCCAACATTAATTGAGCCTTTACTGTGTGTACATTAAGTGTAGTCTATGTGATGTAGATATACCACTTCATTTCAACTCACAACCATCCAATGATGTACATATTTATAGAGAATAAAACTGAGTCACTGAGAGATTAAGTAAATGACCCAAGTCACACAACTGAGTTGGGATTTGAATGACTCTTAACTGCCTTAATAAAAGTCATGTCAGCCAACAGATTAGAGATTTATGGTTTTCCTTTTTTTTTCAAGGTGGACTTTTTTTGTTTCTGGAAAATGAGAATTAAATAAATGGAATAAGCCATACCTGTAGACAAACACTTTCTTCTTCTTCTTAGGGCCTAAAATATATATTCTAGAAAACCTTTATATATACATATATATGTATGTACACACACACACACACGGCAGACGTTTCATTCTCAAGCCTTCAGTGAACTCTTCTTAACTAAACAGACCTCCCAAAAAATCTCATCATTGTTTAAACTATTTATTAGTCAAACTCTAAAATTAGAGTCCATGACTATGAGCCTGTATCATTTGTAATATCTCTCTGATTATTAGAAAGACTCAGAGAATGAATTTTTCCATTTGGAGTACTGAAGTTGTAAACACGTGGTTTTCTTCTTTTGCTTCAACTCCTAAACAAATCCACATGGACAGAGAAATGGCTTCATGTGGCTAGCGAGAAATACCGAGTCACACTCTCTGCAGTACAGAAACAGAGCCAATCTGAATTAGCCTGGCATACCAGGCAATGGACAGTATTAGTTACAACTTGTTTGGTTGCAAGTAACAGAAATGTAAACTTAAGCCAAAAGAGGAAAGGATCAGAGTGTTCCTCAGGATCCTGAAATGCAGATTTGAAATGGAGCCTCAGGGACAACTGAAGCCCAGGGCTTAAATACTGTTAGGGTATGTGTTGTGTTTCAGCTTTTTGTTTTATTTGCTTACTGCTGTGTAGTGTTTTCTGCCATGCGCCTGCACACAGAAGAACACACTACCAATGTCCAAATTTATACCTTCCTCTCCAACATACCTGTCTTCTTAGTCCTGATTCCAAAATCCCAGGGACATTGAGAAGCTCACCCTGGATCAGTTGCTTACTCCTGGTCCAGTTACTCATCACCAGGGAAAGGACTGGCGTTGCCTCAGATCTGGTCAGTCACCGACTCGTGTAAGAAAGACAGTAATACGTGTGGATGGGGGGAAGGGGCAGTTGTCAGAATAAGAGGATTCTAGCAAGTCAAAACAATAGTTATCCCCAGCCCTGATCCTGCTACTTAGTTTTTATCTGATTTCTACTTACTTGGCTGAAAGGGAACTTGAGGCCTAATTATTTTCCAAGTGTTTATATAGGTGGTACATTGCAGATTCTAAAAGGCAAGAGAAGCCAAGTGCTTGGGGCGCCTGGGTGCCACAGTCGGTTGAGTGACTTCGGCTCAGGTCATAATCTCATGGTTCATGGTTTTGAGCCCCACATTGGACTCTGTCCTGACAGTGCAGAGCCTAGAGCCTCCTTCAGATATTATGTCTCCCATTCTCTCTGCCCCTTCCCCAACTGTTCGTTCTCTCTCTCTCTCTCTCTCCAAATTAAATAAATATCTTAAAAAAAAGAGAGAAGCCAAGTCCTTAACTCCAATAACTCGTGCACAACACAATGATCTTGATAAACTGTAAAGCGATAAAGAGACAACAGTTTACATAGAAAACACCAGAAAATAACCTGATCTGTGCTCATTCTCATTCAAAGCACACCAGTTGCTAAGGAGAAAATTTAACTGATGAATTTTTCGCTGTTCTTGTCTCTTTCTGACCACAAGCAGAAAATAATAAAGAGCTAGGAACTAACCCTAAGAGAAAGAGCCAGGAGGACAGAGGGGAAGGGGGGATGTGGAGGATGAGGGGGTGGCTTCTACTGAGGACACTTGAGTAGAATGAGATTACTTAAAGATGATTATGATTAAGGTTCTTCCACTGATGGAACATAGGTTTGAAATGGAAATCAAGTTACAACATATTCAGAAAATTCTGTTTCTTGAACAGTATGTTTGTGTGTGAAGATCTGTAGTTACCACCTGTGTCCAACAGTAAACTTGAGAAAATGATGCCCATTATTTTTCACTTATTTCTCCCCAGCGAAGTATGTTTTCTAACACAGGGGTTGAAAACAGTTATTTAAAAAATGATCCCCAAGCCTGCCAATGTATGTGTGCATGTGTGCGTGCACGTGTGTGTATGTGTGCATGTGTGCGTGTGTGTGTGTGTGTGTGTGTGTTAACATTTCCTCCCTCTGTCTTGAAGTCCTGGGAATCAAGCTTCCTGACATTTTAATTATCTGGCTACATATTCAAATGGCACGGCTGCATTTGCTAGAACTTTTTATTCGCTCCTTTGGGATTCTGTCCTACTTGGTGTTTAATATATAATTCTTTCTTCTTTTGTCTACTCAACTCCTCGCTTCCTCCAACCTTCTAGTTTTTAAACATCATCAGATTGGGACCTCCTTGTATGTTAGTCTTCAGTTTGCCAGTGATAAAAAAGAATCTTTTAAATATACTTCTAGAGGCCACATGTGTACCATATATAGGCCTTAATGTAAATCATGAGGAGAGGGCCTCCAGCATCCTATGAGTAAAAGCTTGAACTTGGGATGCTATAGTAGTTTGTCTTTGATCCAAGGAAACCCACAATTGAATTAGCAGAGACGATTTCTTTTTTTGCTTTCTTCCCTTTTTCATGCCCTTGGTGGATCTGCAGCTGAGAAAACTGGATCCCTGGGGACATGGGAGGAATCATTCCATTGGCCGTGTCTGCAGCTTCTCTGACCCAAGCCAGGGAAAGTGATAGGGCTGGACCCTTCATCCTGGCCCTGGGCTAAGAGTCTGTCCTTGTTCCAGAGTGGGGAGCTGAACAAAGTGGGCTTCACAGCCAAATGATGAATCAGATTATGCCCAGTCCCTCTCTACCACATGACCCTTACGATACACATTTTGTTTGTGTTCTAGCTCTGCACGGAAGGGTAGGACAGTGTCATCTGGAAGACATTCGTTTAAAAAAATAAAAGCCCTCCCAGCTTGGGACTTCTGGTCTAAGTCAGCAGTTGACCTCTACTCTGTGTGGTATCAGGCTTCCAGCAAAAAGCGACCAAGAAGCTGTAAGCTTATACCTGAGCATGTTGGGCTATGAATAACAGATCTCCAAGTACCCCACGAGCTCCACCTGAATGCCTGATCCTCTCGTGAGTATCCCCCACAGTTTTTGATTTTTGGTCGGTAGTTTTGCTTCATCTTCTTTCCAAAGGATTTAGAGTGATACATAAAATTCTTGAAATTAATATAAATTAGAAGTGTGTAAAAAAGAGAAAAAAAAAGAGTACTGGTGTATTAAATGAAGTTAGGAATGAGGCTAACTCAAAAATGCCTATCACAGGGTCTTATAAAGATGCATAACATTTGTCTAGCTTGATAACAGGGAATGGAGAAGGGGACACCTGATGGGTTAGTTTTATCTGATTTGTCATGGTGTTCATCAGCTCATAATTATCTGGAAGAAATGAAAGGAAAATCAGAAGGATCCTCAGGGTCGAAAAAAATTCTGAACTCTTGTTCCGGAGCTCAATAAACTAGGTAATTGACACAGTCTCACCGGTTAATATATGATTGAATCTGTGACTACTAACTCCAGTTATTATTTCAGATCACCATGGCTTTGAAAAAATCAGAAACAAAAGTCAGAATGCCTTTAAAAAAACACTGTTCTGGCAAAGCTGTCACAGACACACCTAGAGCACAGACATTTGCTGACTCCAGGTGGAGGTGAGCCTCTGTCTCAGGAGGCTTCTTTGCACCACACGTTGGAATTCATTCACACAGAAATCTACGAAGGCCTGTACTACTCGAGGGTGAAACTGGGCATATCTGGGCTTAAAATCTGGATGGAGCAATGTGGGAAAACCTGAATAGTTGGAAACATGCCTTTTAACTTTCATCATTTGACACAGGACTCACTTCTTTAGACGATGCCACGGGCTTGCCAGGTGAGTTTGCTCTGGAATCCCTGGCCATCCCACCAGGGAACTGATTTTAGACAGTGTTAAGAAACGGCATTTCAACAGCTTCAGAAAATTAGATGCAAATCCTTATATTTCTGAAATTTGTGAATGTGAATAGACATAGAATTCATTGAACTGCCCAACTTGTCAATTAAACTGATCCCATGTTTTATTGACCTCGAATACAGTCATAGAACGAGTAAAAGACTCTTTACCCCGCCAAGAGGTAGAGCTTACCGCCCCCCCCACAATCTCACTCCAGAATAGGTTGAACTTAGTGACCCCCTTTCCAAGAATAGAGTATGGGAAAGAAAAAAAAGAGTGGGGAAATCTAGCAAACACTGGCTTAACCAAATGATGAAAGTAAACAGCCCCACTCATGTCGTGTGAGTATCATCTACCCCTGATATGATGTGAGGAGAAGGGCATATCGCCT
Source organism: Crocuta crocuta (assembly GCF_008692635.1). Classification (NCBI taxonomy): domain Eukaryota; kingdom Metazoa; phylum Chordata; class Mammalia; order Carnivora; family Hyaenidae; genus Crocuta; species Crocuta crocuta. Next base: position 4,035,176 of record NW_027528640.1, read on the forward strand.
GCTATAGATATCCTTCTGCAAATTCTTTAAGCCCAGCCTCACCATGAGATAGCATCAGATAAAACCAGAATGAGGGCATTCTTCAGGGCACCTGGTCAGTCCTCCACAAGAAAACTACAAAAACACTGAGAAATTGTCACGGACCAGAAAGGACTAAATGGAATATAGTAGCCAACATTAGATCTTGGAGCAGAAAGACGATGTTAGTGGAGAGGCTTATGAAACCCTACTAATGTCTGAAGTTTAGTTAAAAATAATATATCAGTGTCAGTGCCTTAGTGTGACAAATGTGCCGTGGGGCATAAGATGTTAACAAAGACAAAGCTGGTGAGGGGTGTACAGGAACTTGGTGTTATCTGTGAATATTTCTTTAACTGTAAAACCAATTAAAAGTTAAAAGCTTAAAGAAATATTCTTCAGACATCTATTATTAAAGAGGCTTGTGATCTATTCACTTTGGATAAAGAATGACATCTCTAAATTTAAGAGGGAAAATCAGTGGCAAGAGGAAGAGGATTTTCTAAGTAAGCATAAATCAGCTAAAAAATAAATAAATAAATAAACAAGGCATACCAGCCATGGCAGAAAAAAATTCTTTGGGACACGATGAATGTGAAAAACGATGTGCTGTAATTCTGCATAAAGATGAAATTCTCCATATTCTCTTATAATTCCTCAGAGATGTGTATTCTCCTTATATTTCCTCCCTTGTAACATGACCTTCTTCCTAATATTAACCACAGAGACTCATCCCCATTATACATAGTCCCCTGAGTCTTTCTTTAGGAAGTTCAAAGGGGACTTTTTTTCCACACCCAAATTATTCTGAGGTATTTTCCTTCTTTCTTCTTCTGGCATGTTTATCTTGTTTTAATCACCTTGCCTCCACCATGAAAAACAACAAATGGTGTCTGACGTCCTGGTCTGTCAAGCTAGCGAGCAGCTCAGGGAAGCTGGGGGCCAGCTGTTTTCAGTCTCTGCCCTGGAAAGGAGAGGGGGACCAGTGCCCCACGGAAGTAGCTGCATCATCAGGCCCATGAAATCCTCTTTCAATGACCTTTTGCTGCCAGAGCAGAACCAAAGTAAAATGGATTCTACCACATATTTTAAAAAATTTTAAGTGTATTTATTTATTTTGAGAGAGAGAGAGAGAGAGAGGAGAGCACAAGCTGGGGAGGGGAAGAGGGACAGAATCCGAAGCAGGTTCCACACGGTCAGCACAGAACCTGACATGGGGCTCGAACTCACAAACTGTGAGATCATGACCTGAGCCGAGATCAAGAGTCAGACACTTAATCGACTGAGCTACCCGGGCACCCCTCTACCACATTTTCTAAACACTGTCATAGAAGCATTTGAAACAAAATTGACACACATGGACTGGATCTATTCATCCAAACGGAAATAGAACGAAAGAATGAATGATTAAAGGGGGAGATACTCATGCTACATTTTTCTACAAGAACATAGGTGCAGGACACTTTCAAAGCTTTTCTCTATAAAACAGAGATGTTTAGGGGGCACCAGAGTGCCTCAGGCAATTGAGTGTCCAGCTCTTGATTTCAACTCAGGTCATGATCTCAGGGTCGCGGGATCGAGCCCTGTGTCAGACTCCATACTGAGCATAGAGTCTGCTTGAGATCCTCAATCTCTCTCTCTCTCTCTCTCTCTATTTCTATCATTCTCCCCCATCCTCTAAAATAAAAAAAAAAAAATAGAGATGTTTGGAAATGGAAAGGAAGTACCATCAAGAGCTTTTCTTTTGCAGCACATTACACACTAAAATGTACACAGCACTGAATTAGTTTGCTGGGGGAGAAATGGAGTACAAGCTTCATAAACCTAAAGGGAGAAATGACACCAATCTCTTATCCTGAGATATGAGATATGTGTTAACTCCTATAATAATACATGTGATACTGTTCTATGAAAATCACATTGACCTCAGGGCACTACTAAGAACTTGTGTCTCTCAAAAAAAAAAAAAAAAAAAAAACACTATTTAAAAGCTTGAGTTTATAGTGGGAAGTTGTCTACTCATTTCCTGCAGGTGGCAGAATTACCCTGGAGGAAATAATGCTATAAAGTATGAGGAAACAAGAGACAAAGCAGAAAAGTAAAAGAAAGTTTGTATCTTTTGGACTTCTTCCAAGTTGGAAAATGCATTACCAATTGTTAACAAAAGTTCTTCATGAAATATTTAGTCAGCCATAACCTAGCCTTTACGACCAAAGGCAATTTTTCCTAGCTGCTCAGTAGAAAGGCTGATCTCGTACAGTGCTCTATGATAGCAATTTACTACTGTTCCTATAAGTCAAGGAGAAGAGTTGAAGCTCTAAAAAAGAGAGAAAAGAAAAAATAGTTGAGCATTTTCATAGGAGAGTGACCCAAAGCATTCTAAGCTTGTATGCCTGCCTTCTCATTCTGACTGAACATCCGAGTTTTGTTGAAAATTATATTCTTTTTAACTAAGCCTTCAATGAATCAAGTAAGAAGTACAGTAGAAAGTTGTCGCTAGTGGTGTGCTAGTGAATGTTTAACAACCCTCCTCTAGAAGGAGAAAAAAGTGTATCTGTGTGTGTGAACATCAGCTTATTATAAAGTTTTAAATCCAAAAAATAGAAAAAGAATTATATACCATGACCAAGTGGGATTTATCCTAGAAAGTCTGGTTCAGCATTTGAAAACCTAATGCAGCGCATCACATCAACAGACTAACACAGAAAATCACATGGTCAGATCAATAGATGCAGAAAGAGCAGTTGATAAAACCTAACACCCATTCATGATGAAAATTTTCAGAAAACTAGGATTAGAAGGGCACCTTCTCAACTTGAGAAAGGCTACCTTTTTTGGAAAAGCCTGGGGCACCTGGGGGCTAAGTAGGCTGAGTGTCCAACTCTTGATTTCAGCTCAGGTCATGATCCCGGGGGCGTGAGACTGAGCCCCATGTCAGGCTCTGCACTGAGCATGGAGCCTGCTTGAGACTCCTTCTCTTTCACCCTCTGCCATTCTACCAGCTTTCACTCTCACTTTCTCTTCAACAAAATTAAAACGCCTAATAGCTAACATCATACTAGATGGTATAAACCTCTGAAATTTTCAGGTACAATCTTAGAATGTCCCCTCTTACATGGGTTTTTAATATTGTAATGGAAGTCCTTGCTGATGCAAGAAGGCAAGAAAACAAAGTAAAAGGTACACAGATTTGGTAAGAAGACATAAAACTGTCTTTGTTTGCAGATGGTGTGATAACCTAGGTAGAAAATCCAAAAGCATCAACAACAATGACATCACAAATATTCTGAAACTAAGAAGTGATTATGGAGAAGTTGCAGGACATAAGGTGAATATACAAAAGTTAATGGCTTTTCTATATACCAACAATGAATAGAATTTGAAATTAAAAACGCAACATCATTTATATTAGCAATATTAAATACTTGGGTATAAATCTAACAAAGTATATACAAGATCTATATAAGGAAACCTATAAAACCCTGACTAATAAAATCAAAGAACTAAATAAATGAACATATTCCATGTTCTAGGGTAGGAAGAGAATATATTGTCAAGATGTCAGTGTTTCTCATTTTGATCTATAAATTGCATTTAATCTCAACAAAAATCCCAAAAAGTTTTTTTAGAGATATCAACAAATTGATTCTAACGTTTATTTGGAGAAGGAAAATACACACTATAGCTGACATGCTATTAAAGGAGAAGAACAAAGTTGAAAGACTACTTGACTTTAAGACTTACTATAAAGCTACAGTAATCATGACAGGATGAGATTGGGAAAAGAACATTCAATTAGATCAATAGAATAGAATAAGGAAAGGGCCAAGAATAGACCTTCATAAATACATCAACTTGTCTGACAAAGGAGAAAAGGCAACACAGTGGAGCCAAGATGGTTTTTCAATAAGTGGTGCTAGAAACAGACATCCACATGCAAAAAAAAAAAAAAAAGACACAAGCCTTACACACTTGACAAAATTTAACTCCAAATGGATGATGTACCTAAATGTAAAGTGTAAGACTATAAAATTCCTAGAAGATAACATAAGAGAAAATCTAATTTTTTTAATGTTTTATTTATTTTTGAGAGAGAGACAGAATATTAGTGAAGGAGGGTCAGAGAGAGAGGGAGACACAGAATCTGAAGCAGGCTCCAGGCTCTGAGCTGTCTGCTCAGAGCCCTCAACAAGGCTTAAACTCACAAACCATGAGATCAAGACCTGAGCCAAAGTCGGACGTTTAACCGACTGAGCCTCCCAGGCACCCCGAGAAAATCTAGGTGATGTTGGGTGTGCTGATTACTTTTTAGGTAGAACACCAAAGGCGCATGATCCATGAAGAAACAATTGATAAGTTGGATTTCATTAAAATTAAAAACTCTGTAAAGACAATATGAAGAAAAGGACAACAGACTGAGAGAAAATATTTGCAAGACTCGTCTGATAAAGGACTAACCAAAATATACAAAGAACTTACAAAACTCAACAATAAGAAAACAAATAATGTGATTTTTTAAAAAATGAGCCAAAAACCCTAAAAGACGCTTCTCACCAAAGATCTAGAGTTGTTAAATAAGCACATGAGAAATTGCTCCAGGCCATATGTCTTCAGGGGAATGCAAATTAAAACAATGGGATACCACCACATACCCATGAGAATGGCCCGAATCCAGAACACTGACAACACCAAATGCTGGTGAGGGAACTCTCAAACACTGCTGGTGGGAATGCAAAATGGTACAGCCATTGTGGAAGACAAGAAATCTGGGGGTTTCTTATCAAACTAAACATACTCTTAACCTATGATCCAGGAATTGCACTTCTTGATATTTACCCAGAAAGTTGAAAAACTTATGTCCACATAAATACCTGTTCATGGATGTTATGGATTCATAATTGCCAAAACTTGGAAGCAGCCAAGATGTCCTTCAGTAGGTGATGGGTAAATAAACTGTGATCCATCTGGATGATGGGAGTATTATTCAGTGCTTTTAAAAAAATAGCTATTAAGCCTTAGAAAAAAGGAGGAAACTTGAACGCATATATTTTAACTAAGTAAAATAACCCAATCTGAGAAAGCTAGATACCATATGATTCCAACTATATGATATTCTGGGAAAGACAAAACTATGGAGACAGTAAGAAGATCACTGATTACTAGGGGTCCAGATGGGATGCAGGGATGGATAAGTGTAGCACTGAGAATTGTTAGGGTAGTGAACTCACTCTGTGTGGCATTATAATGATGAATATATGTCATTATATATTTGTCCAAACCTGTAGAATACACACTATCAAGCATGAGCTCTAAGGTAAACTACTGAGCTTGAGTGATTCTGACATGTCATATAGGTTCATTCTTGGTAACTGATGTACTATTCTGCTAAGCAATGCTGATAACGGGAAAGGCCATGCATGAGTTGGAGCACAGTATCCAGAGGAAATTCCTGAACCTTCCTCTCAATTTTTTTGTGAACCTAAAACTCACCCCCCAAATAACATCTTTAAAAAATTCAGTGCCAAACACACAAAAATAGAAATGGAGATAAACTTTAGTCCTTTCAGTTCCATTAGTACTAATAGTTATAAAAGCATTGGAAGCAACTGAATTCGTTGAGTCAATATATTAATTTTCTGAACACATCATCAGAGCTAGTACTTTTGTATTTTCCCCAAATATGATGTAATGCATATATATTCTTGTGTTTCTCCAACACGAAGTGATTTACATTAGTAATCACTAACGTAAGTGATTTTTACAGGAGTATTTTCCAAAAGCTTTCTTTCAATTTTTAGGATACCTTTACACATTTCGGAAGTTTTCTCTAGCTGGGACATGAAGATCATTCTAGCTCGTCTGAGCTTTGTTTCCTGGCCGGCTCCCTGCACAGTCACATCATGGAGTAGCAAACGTGGATGTCAGTTCTACTCACCACAAGGGAATGTTTCTGAACAAGATTCCTGAGATTCATTCTGATTGGAGATATTCAGGCCACATCCTCACCCTTGATGCTAAGGCTGAATTCTCTTCTGCTGACACATACGGTCAATTGAGGAGAGGTCAACGGATACCAGAATGAAATTCTGAAAACCCTAGGAAAAAAGTGGAGCAAAAAACAAAGGTCAGGTAAGAACCAACAAATGCCCATTTGCCCTACTCCGAAATAATTAGTGGATCTCAATTTCAAAAAAAAATCAAGTTCAAATTTCTCTGCTTTCAAATTCTGCCACAATTTTGTTCCACCCCTTACTCCTCAACTTTATTTCCAACTAATATCTTTCTAGGAGACAGGCTAGTCTCAACCCCAAGGAACAAAAATGTTTAAACTTGGTTTTGTACTTCATGGTGTCCTCGACATGTAGATGATCTTTTCCTTCTTAATTTCTCTCAACTGTGCTTATCCAGCAAGGCCCAAATCAAAACCCACATTCTGTTTTTCTCCTCACCATGAACAATGACAGTTCAATTCAACTGAACATCTGTGTACTAAGTAGCTAATGGATGGGACAGAGGAAGATTTTTGAGGAGGATGTTGAATTAGAAGTACTTGCAAAGATCTAGATGTAGAAATTGATTAAGAAGGTAGAAGATACTGAAGATCTAGTTATTTAAAGTGTTGGCAGGAGACACTGACTTTTTTACATAGAAATTGGAAAACAAAAAGCTGCCTAAACTAAGGTAAGACTACAGAGAAAGAAGAGAAGGCCAAATATAGGTACAAGAAGTGAGACATGCAGCAAAGAGTGATGACTGAGCCCTGTCAGGTAGAGATGGAGAACAGGACAAATCTGGCCACATAAATCATAGGAAACTGTCAATTAAAAAGGAGCATATTCAAAGGTGTCTACTATAGTTGAATCAACTATGATATGAACTTTGATTTGCTAGTTGTTACCACTGTCCGACTGCAGCCTTTATTTCTCCGAGTTCTAATTTGGATAACACAGAATGGACATTGATAAAACTGGCTTATTTTGCCCCAAATCCCATTAGCCTTGGCAAGAATGAGACAGACCTTCTACTATAAACATAATGATCTCTTCTCTACATGGCCTATGTCAGCTTCCAAAGATGCAGGCACAGAGGAGGCCTGGCACCCCAAGGGAGTCTTCTTCTGCAATGAATTCGGTCCTCCCAACACGCCAGTGGGCATCTCCTTCATCACATACCCATCACTGGAGAACGAACAGTGCCCTTAGTCAGAATTCAATTTACGTACAGTTTAGCATGGAAAGTGGCTCTTCAATCCTTGGTATAATTTGGCATGTCCTGTGATTTTCATTGGTCGGGCACATTAATTTATTAATATGTATAATACAATAGCTACTATATCACTTCAAACCAAGTAAACACTTTATTTAGATTAAAAAAAACCCATATCTGATCTCAAACCACCTGATTGCCCCTTACCCCCAGCCTTGCCCAAAAGAAGAAGGCGGATAACGAGGAGAGAAAAACATCCAGGCATTAAAAACATTTTTTCCCTCCCTACCCTGTGAGTCACAAAGCTTGATGTCATAAAAAAGGCACTTTCTCATCCACAGACTGTTATATTACATAATTACAGAGGCAACTGTATTTCCTATTACTGATTTAAACTATTCCCCCAAAGTATCTTTGTCGCAGCACAAGGCTAGCAAGTACCTTTTAAAGGTATTAAAATTATGTCAACTCAACACCTGATTTACCAGGGATACTTATATCTTAAGTCAAAACATTCCCAAAAGTACTTTAGGAAGAAAAAGGCATTCATATTTTCACATCAGGGCTGCCGCTGGCTGGTGGAAGGAGAAAGGAACAAATGGGGCATGAGGGAGCTTTTTTGGCTGACGAAAATATTGTCTTGATTGGTGATGGCACTTACATGACTGTGTAAGTCTGTCAATATTCATAAAAGTGTTCATTTAAAAAGGTGGATTTTGCTATTAGTAACAATAAATTGAGGGGAGGTGAAGATGAAAATAAAATAAAAGGTAAAAGTTTATTCATTAAAAAAGTATTTCCTGAACCTCTTTGTATAGGGGGGGAAAAGGTAGGAGAGATTTAAGACTCACCAAAATCACTCACTCTGAGGAATTTCTGAATTATAGGATTGTCCTTATGCTGAAAAGTTGGTAAATATATATCTCCTTAGAGACATGAAAGTACAAAAAACTTGGAATATATAAAATATGGAGATACAACTTCAGAGGTTGAAGGACACAATAATTCTTCAATGCTCAAAATTTGGATTTGACTTTTTTTTTTCAATCTTTTCATTTAATTCAAATAGGTTCTGGTCACAGGTGTTCTCATTTTAAGGTACTTTAAGATAACTTCCAAGTAGGTACTCTGAAATGTCATATAATAATTCACTCAATCCAAAATGTAAAAATTGGTGAAATGATTTAATTCCATTCACTGAATATGAATAACACCTCCTAAGCATGGAAGACAATGTTAGCTGTTTAAACAATGACTGGGAAGATGAGTAAGCTGATTACTGAATTAATGGAAGAAAAAATACACGTAAGACAGAGGCTGTAAGCCAGGCCTGAGCCCACACTCAACAAAAAGGGGTGCTGGGGCTGCTTGACAGCTTGGCTGTCAGAGCCAGAGTTCCACTAGGGGCCGAGGAAGCAGGAAGCACAGCCTGTCCGCAAGTTTGGAAGGAAGACCAGTAGATGGAGGAGGAAGCAGAGGAGAGAGCATCTGTGGTTGGAATTCAAGTGCAGGATGATGATGCATTAAAGTCATCCACATACTGAAGGCAGTATCCAGGGGGAAGGGTTCACTTGTCAAAGAGCTGGGCCACCTCTCTCTCAGACACAAAATACAAATGACCCAGAACAAAATAAACTAGTATTAATGATGTGCGAGAAGGCAGGTGTGCCATGTGATGTACGAGGAGAGCCGGCATGCTCTCAGGAGCTCAGGGCCAGAGAGAGAACTTCAGCAGCACTGAGAACTGAATCGATTATGCCTCCACCCCCATGCATAAATAAAAATCAAAATAATATTAAAAACAAGTTACTTGTAATGAAATTCAACGAAGTTGTGATACTTCCCATAAAAACGACTTGTGTTGCCTTGCTTGGAAAAGAAATGACGTTCAGTGCCTCTATGTTGCTGGTGCCCCAAGTTCATGTTCAGTCTGTTGCTGGCTGCCCGCTCAGGCTATCTCACCTCAGTGAATGCATACAGTGATGGGCCATTTGCTTGGTCTCCCGGGGATGAATCGAACTAAACAGGCTCCCGAGATCCGAGTAATGTAAATGAAAAAGAAAATGCATTAATGAAGTGAGGAATGTTATAAGCAACCCCGCTATTCTAATTTTTAGCCCACTTTCTCCCTTTGCTGTTTAATTCACAGTAGTGGTATCCTTTTCCAGTGCTTAAGAGCCATCTGTCTGCATTTTTGCCTTTATCAGAGAACCTCAGAAACCAGGCACAGGATTAGAAATGTACATAGGGGCATCTGGGTGACTCAGCCGCTTAAGCGTCTGACTCTTGGATTTGGCTCAGGTCATGATCTCACAATTTGTAAGTTCAAGCCCTGCACTGGGCTCTGCGCTTACAGCACAGAGCCTGCTTGGGATTCTCTCTCCATATGTATGTCTCTCTGCCCCTCCCCTTCTTGTGCTCACTCTCTCTCCCCACTCAAAGTGAATAAATCAACTTATAAAAAAAAAGAAAAGAAAAGAAAAGAAATGTACATAAAGTGAACACAGAAGCAAGCCTTCACATACCAGGAACTGCACCAAGCACTGGGCACGCACTGAAAACTGAAAGAGGTACATTGTGAACCTCATATCTTAGAGCCTAGCAGAGGACAGTAACATTAAAATAATAACTATAAAAAGAATTCTGCAAATAGTAGAGGAACTGATTTAGCTGGTGTGGCCACTGGAGGCATCTCTGAGAAAAGCACATTATAAACTAACATTTCACTACATGGTCTCAAAGTATATTCTCCCCAGCCCTGATGCTACTTAGGAGAAAAATACGAGTGTAGGTAACCAGAAGTTTAGTAGCCTGCAGAATCAATGCAGCAGCTGGTATTTAAAAAATGATGCTTGGTAGCCATGAGGAAGGTGTGTTCTGGGGTACAACAATTGAGTTGGAAATGCTTGCTGATTGTAAGACCTTGAACTAGTGATTCACCTTGTACTAACACCAGTTTCTTCATCTTGTAAAATAGATGTATCACATACTTTGTACATGATCGTCAAGATGAATCAGGGCAATCTGTGAAACGCAATTAGCACAGTGACGAAGTGGTAAATATTCAATACCTGTTGTCACATTAGGTTTCTTCTCTGGAAATACTACATAGATCTTGCCAACTTTTGCCGTCAGGAAGGTGCTCTTTGCATAATAGTCATTGAGACTATTCCTGCTTGTTGACACATTCTTTCTTGAAATACCTTAGTGTCAGATCAAGTTACAGACTTAGGCTTGAAGACATTTCTGTAGTTTAGGTTGACTTCTTCATAAATCGGATACGTACATGAAGACTTTGATAGGTTAAATGTCTCAGAGAGAGGTAGCGTTACATCAGAGATTAAGAGGATGGGTTGCAGACCCCGATGACCTGGGTTAAAAATCCCAGTGTTAACATTTACTAACTTAGTGACCTTGAAGTAAATACTTAAACTTCCTGTGGCCCAGTTTCATTATATATAAAATGAGAATAGTAATAGTACCTGCCACATACTATTGCTATAAGGACTAAATAAGTGTGTTATGCACAGAGCTTAAAAACCTTGCCTTGCACTTAAACACGGGTATATGCTTTAGGTACTATAATGCTTTCATTAAATCTTCTCAACAACTATATTCGTTATAGACTAATATTTAATGAAATTGTCAGGTCTGTGGAACCTTTAGGTATTCATTATATTTCCAATACTTAGAACAGCATCTACTCAACAAATACTATAAATATAAATAAATATAATCAATTAAATTCATGGATGAATGAATGATAGATGAATACCTACATTACAGATAAGAAAATTATAACTGAAAGTGGCTTGATGATTTCTCCAATACATACTGAACGTGTACAGGATCAACCTATGTCCATAGGCCTAACCACACACATTTGTAGTGGAAACATGCAGGGCTCGGCTCAGGGAGAAGTGAAGGCAGATCATGGAAATTACCAGTTTGGAGAACTGATATTGGTGGGGCTGAAGGATGAAAGGGAGTCCAAATTGATGGAAAATCCTATACTGAAGCGTATTCCAAATCAGAATTTTTAGGATGGTGCTGTGGAATCTGCATTCCTAATACACAGCCTGGTAATTCTATGTTCTGAATGCTTGGGACATCCTTAGGAGAACATACTCCGAAGGGACTGAAAGGGTGGACGCTGAGGTTAGGAAGTGGAAGGCAAGGATGTCAGAAGGCAACCCAGAGTAGAAAATTAAGAGAAGTTACAATTGGGATTTAAGTACTAGTTTCAAAGGGGATCATAAAACATCTCTCCAACGAGAGGGCCAGAAGCATTGCTATTGGAAAAAACTGGTTGAAGTATCTTACGATCTATCAAAAGTATACTTTTGTTACTTGAACTATTGAAAGGGGTTTTTGTGGTTTTTTGTTTTGTTTTGTTTTGTTTTGTTTTTCCTTGATTTGGTAGGGATTGGTTGGAAGAAATAGGATGCTGAGATTTTAAAGTGTACTCATGGTATGCGTGTGAGCCTTCTCTGCAAGGCAAAGTTTAACTCTCCCTCCATGCTTCTGCACCCTGGGATTGAGGATGGCAGTGTGGCACCTGATTCTGCCCATTAGGAGGATAATCGCCACTGAGCATCTCCAACATACTCACCCGTCCTATGGGCAAAAGTAACAGTGTCGAAGTCTAGCCCTCATAGGGACCTAAGTGTAAGTCATGTGTATGAAGTTAGCAAGTAGTTGTAATACTTATTTCTCAGTTATAATTGATTATTATAGACATCTGCCTCTGAGGCACCTGGCATCCGACTTCAGCTCAGGTCATGATCTCACGGTTTGAGCCCTGCATCTGGCTCTGTGCTGACAGCTCAGAGCCGGGAATCTGCTTCAGATTCTGTCTGTCTGTCTGTCTGTCTCTCTGCCCCTCCCCCACCCACACTGTCTCTCTCAAAAATAAATATGCATTTAAAAAATTTCTTTAAATTTCATCTGCCTTTAGAGTCACTCCTCTTTATGGTACTATCTTAAAAATCACAAGCGTACGTTTAAAAATAAAGTAGTTATTGCTTCCAAAACATGTATTTCATACTTGTATGATTTTTTAAAAATACTCAGAATGTTGTTTTGATGTTCCCAAGAAATGAGCATTAAGTTTAGCAATAGTGGGCCCACAAGTTTTCACACATGATCCTAATTTAGTCCTTTTCTTTAGGCTAAAGAGGAAATGCATTTTCAATTAATAATTCAGCGCATTTGTGCATGATTAGATGAATATTTTGGATGTCATCCATAATATAAGAAATGGAAACTATTCTTTAAAACCACTTCATACATACTCAATATGTCTATCAATTACTAAATCTGTTTGCATATGCATCTATCTGTAGATATTTTGGTAATGTTAAGGAATTCTCAGAGACAACTATCACTTTCTTACAAATGCCAAGCCTCTAAAATTGATTTAACAGTGCTTAATAAGGCCATAGTATATAATGTAGGTATTTACCTACTCTTTCTCCTATTTAATGTCATATTGGTAAGTATTCAAGGATCTCTTATTCTAAAACTTCTTCCGTTGGCTATCTGATGCTTTGTGCTATGCCATCCATCTACTTTTTACCTTCTTCCAACTTTCCAAAGAGCCTCTGGCTACCTCGCTTCCAACTCAACATTTAATGAAGCCGCTCTCTTGAAAGTTATTACCAAATCTAATATTTTTCCCAGTCCTCATTTTTAAAATGAGCCTGTTCTAACAACTTTGCCCTCATTTGATTTCCAGAAAATGGCAACTTTTTAAAGACATTTTCTCAGTCTCCTTTCGTCTTGAAATTTTTATGTTAGGCAACATACTTAACAGAGATAGAAAATAATATAACAGATCTCTCATGAGCACTAAAACAGATGTTAACATTTTGTCATATTAACTTCAGAATTCACCTTTCTAACAGAATAAGAAGAAAATGATTCACAAATAGCCAGAACCCTAAGCAGAACCTTTCCCCCTCATTCTCTTCCCCAAAGGAAGATGCGCATAGTTTTCCACATTTACTACATATGTGCATTCATAAACAATATACACTATGTCTTCATACTTGCATGAATCTTACCAAATTCTGCACCTCTTTCTGCAACTTGTTCTCTACTGATATTATGTTTTTTGGGTTTTTTTAGCCATGTTTATGCACGTAACTGAACTCTATTCCTTGTATCTGCCAAATCAGTCATGATTTATTCATTTCCCTACCACAAGAAATTCATTCTTTCCCTCTTTTTTCGCAATGACAAACAGTCCTGAGACCATTACCTTCGCACATGTCTCTGTGTATAAGAATTTCTCCAGGGTAGACCCTAAGAAGGAGAACGTCTAACTCAGAGAGCCTGTCTTACGTGTTATGAGTTATCATTAAGTTGTTCAGTTAAGTGGATGCACCAGTTCACATTCCCACCAGTTCTCTCCTGCCTCTTCTCCGTGTTCTCTGCACGGCTTGCCATTACCAGATGCACTAACGCGTCCCGATGTGAGGGGCTATGGGATGGATATGACAGACACCTCCTTCTTTGAGTCTCTGTCTTCCTTATTGCCAGTTAGGCTGAGCAGCCTTTCCTGTGTTTATTGGCCATTGGTGTTTATCTCTTGTCATTTACACATTCATAGTCTTTGCCCACTTTCTGTTGGATTGTCTTTTTCTTATTAATATATAAAAGCACTTTACTTTGTATTTTTTGAGAGAGAGTGTGTGCACATGTTAGCAGGGAAGGGGCAGAGAGAAGGGCAGAGAGAGAATCCTAAGCAGGTTCCTCACTGTCAGTGCAGAGCCCAGTGTGGGGCTCGAACTCATGACCTAGGCTGAATTCAAGAGTTGGATGCTCAACCAACAGAGCCACCCAGGGGCCCCTAAGAACACTTTAAATAGACATTAAAGTGCTTGTTACTTACATAGAATGTAAAATATCTTCTGACACTTTGTAAAGAACCTCCAAAAACTCTTTTTAAAAAGCCCTTTGCTTTTTCTGTTTGTGATGTAAAAGTTTTATTTCAAATATCATTTTTTAAAATATTTTTATTTATTTCTAGGAGAGAGAGAGAGACAGCATGAGCAGGGGAGGGTCAGAGAGAGAGGGAGATACAGACTTTGAAATAGGCTCCAGGCTCCGAGCTGGCAGTCAGCACAGAGCCCGACGCGGGGCTCGAACCCACGAACCGCGAGATCATGACCTAAGCGAAAGTCGGATGCTTAACCGACTAAGCCACCCAGGCGCCCCTCAAATATCATTTTTTAAATGTTTCCTCTGTGTTGTGAAATAATGTTTCCCACGTGTTTCTCTATTGGGTACAGTGTTAATAGTATCATTAGGTTACTCTTGTGAGTTTTGTTGTTTGAATCTTACAGACTATTTTTTCCATCTGATTTATCTATTAATGACTATTAATAACTATTAATCTATTAATGACTGATGGAGGTGTATAAAAACCTCCATTACAAAGATGACCTTTCTGATTCCTTCTTCCACTTTTATCAGCCAACCTTTAAAGCATGTTCAACCAAATGTGGGATTACTACATCTTTCTGGTGAATAAAACTTTTTATCAGTATGTTATTAACGATGTTTATGTTAATGATTTTTACTTTCAAATCTATTTTGCATGATAGTATATATTTATACCAGTTTTGTTGGAATATCTCTTCAATTATTTCCTGTTTCTATGTTCTCCTGAAATCGTGACTAGACTGTCTCGCTCTAACCTATGTATCTTTTATAAGCTCTTTGATATTTTCTATCAGTTTCTCTATGTTTCATAAGGAAGTTGCTTATCAGATGAATCTTTAAATTTACTCTTTTTATCTTGTATTGAATCCTAATTTCAATGATATATCTTGTATCGGGAAATCATATTTGGCTCTTTTACAAACCTGTTACATCTTGTTATATGTTCTTATGTAGTCAGAATTTTTCCTGCTTTTATTTCTTCATAGTCATTAAAATCACTTCTTTAAAAATTCATATCCAGTATATTCAGTCCCTTCAGAGACTGTCTATGCTATTTCGTATGTCCTCACTCACATGAGCTTGCTTCTTTAGAAGTTTGGTGATTTTATAAACGTGAGTGTGTATTCCTTGTGCCCGAATCCCTTGCTGGTGGGGCGAGGAGGGGCTCCTGCAGACAGGATTTGTGTGCTCCTGTCAGAGGACACTTCCAGCCCAGGGCTGCTCGGAAACACACGGAATGTTAGGCGTTTGAGGAACCACATTAGTGCTATGCATTCTGGCTTCAAGTTCACATAAGGGTCACCTTCCAATTGTTTTTTTCAGAGGCTTTTTTCTCTCCCTCACTCAGAGTTAAGGCCCAGACACGGAAGTCTCCTTACATCCTTCCATTCTAGGGAGATTTTTTTATTTGTTGGCTTGCTTGCTTGCTTATTCATTTCATTTTTAAAGTGGATTTCATTTCCTTTTATTTGAGAGAAAGAGAGAGAGAGAGAGAGAGAGAGAGAAGAATGGGCAGAGGGAGAGAGAAAGAATCTCAAGCAGGCTCCACACTCAGCATTGAGTCCCATTTGGGTCTCCATCCCACGGCCCTGGGATCATGACCTGAGCCAAAATCAAGAGTCAGAAGCACAACTGACTGAGCCTCCCAGGCGCCCCACGTACTTGTTTGATTTTTAGATCACACATAGAGGATGCTTCCCTCACGCGAAGGTCTTTGCCCCTCCTTTCCATCTTGATGGGGCCCTGGCGTACATCTCCTTTCCCTCCTTTCCCATGCAACTGAGTGCATGAAGCTTCCACTTAATGGTGTAAGAACAATCTGGGGAGAAAGATCTTCAGTTCAGGCTCAGACATATTACAACCAAGTGTTTGTAAGACAACCAAAGAGAAGCAGTAAGCAGGTGCTCCGGTGGGCCGAGTGAGCAAGGATGTGAGCAGGAGACAGAACGTGAAGCTTGACTGTGCATGACTGTGGTTGCACACGTGTAGAGCAAGAAAAGAAGATTTGGGAGAGAGGCCGAGGTACGCCTACACCCAAAGTCAAGTGAAAAAGTCTGCCATGAACAGCTTGATTATTCCATGCAGAGCTTTTTTTTTTTTTTTTTTTATTTCTAGGAGAGAGAGAGAGACAGCATGAGCAGGGGAGGGTCAGAGAGAGAGGGAGACACAGACTCTGAAACAGGCTCCAGGCTCCGAGCTGGCAGTCAGCACAGAGCCCGACACAGGGCTCGAACCCAGGAACCGTGAGATCATGACCTAAGCGAAAGTCGGACGCTTAACCGACTAAGCCACCCAGGTGCCCCTCCATGCAGAGCTTTAAACAAGGGAAGCCAATATTTAAAAGTCAGGGGATTTCAGGGGCACCTGGGTGGCTTAATTGCTTAAGCATCTGACCTCTGCTCAAGTCACCATCTCACCAGTTTGTGGGTTCAAGCCCCATATTGGGCTCAGAGACCAGAGCCTGCTTCAGATTCTGTGTCTCCCTCTCTGCTCCTCCCCCACTCTTACTCTGTCTCTCTCTGTCTCTCCAAAAACAAATAAATATTATTTTTTTTAAGTCAAGGGATTTCATATAAAAATATGCCTCTGTTTAAAAAGCTGAATTCTGGCATCAAGGGGTTCCCATTCAAAGCAAGAGTCAGTGAGAGTGGAGTGAGCCGCTCCACTTGGGGACACCACGCATTCTGTCACCTGGACCACATCCATTGTGGACATCACCTATCTAGACTCTTCACGCACTTGAGTTTGCCCCCTGACCTAGGCTAACAATGACTCTGTCGTGTGATTATTGGAAAAGGACATGGACCTTGATGAGTATGGAGTGGAGAGGGGAAAGCAAAACTCAAAATATTACAGGGATACTGAGTGGTTTTCCCAAGACTGGAAAAACATATATGCTTCTATTTTTGATGGACACAGGAGTGTGAGGGCCTTGGGTTCCTGCCCACTTATGTACAAAGTCCCCCAGAGAGGTACGGCTTCAGTGTTTGCGATGTCTGATGTTGGCCGAGGGAACAGAGTGCACAAACCCATCAATAGCAAACGTGTGCCACCCAAGGGACAACAGGAACATAAATCTTTAAAGGTGTCAGCTAATGCCAAAAAAGGAGAGAGTTCCTCCCACAAGGAGTTAGGAATGACACTGGATCCTCTCGGAACACATATCCCCAAAAGAATGATTTAAGTAAATTTGTGGTTCAGGGGTTATGAGCAAACAGACAAATAAACAAAGAGCCACCACTTGAGAGAGCTGTGGTAAGAGAAAGATCATCAAGTGAAAGCCAGGTTTACGTGAGTGCATTAATGTGAAGCACATGTTCAGAGACAAGTCTGAGGTCGGAGGAGGTTTTGCTGATGATGAATGTGAGGGAAACACAATGCAGTTATCCCGGTAGATGGGAGCAGGTGAGACATGGGGCAGAAATGGGCTCGTGTAGCCCCTTGCTGTAGTCAAAATGAGGTATACACTGGGAGATCTGGGAGTCTGAGTTCTCACAGCCTCATAGACTGGGATAAAAACCTATGATATTGGCCCTGGTGGAATCACAGCCATGACAGTTGGGGGGTGAGGGTGACGTGAAGGTTGGCTGCCCTCTGACCCTTGCAGTGGAATTGAGGGTGTTGGGGCAGCAGACAGCTCCTCAACATGGGACCCCATCAGAAGACAGGAGGTCGAGGGAGCACCATTTAACTTCAGTGCCTTGGGCTTGCCTTCAGCCCTTTTAGAAATAGGATAATCTTCTTTGAATTTTTTTTTAATTTTATTTTTGAGAGACAGAGAGACAGAATATGAGCAGGAGAGGGACAGAAAGAGAGAGAGACAGAGAATCTGAAGCAGACTCCAGCTGTCAGCACAGAGCCTGATGCAGGGCTCGAGCTCACGAAATGTGAGATTATGACCTGAGCTGAAGTCGGACACTTAAGCTCCCCAAGACACCCCTAGAAATAAGACAATCTTAATATGGGCAAGCAAGACTTAAGTCACTCACTTAAAACATAGCCTATGTGAGAGATGGGGAATGAAGCCTGAACCCCAAGTCAGAGAAGAACACTTGGTGACATTAAGTTTTTTGCAGGTTTCTGGGACCTAATATGGGCAAGCAAGAGGGCAGAGATCATTAGAACCACTGAAATATAGAAACTCAATAGATAGCCAGAAAGTATTCATTGATATGATTCAAGAAATTGTCCTTAAGAGAAATAAATTCTGCTGGTTATATAATGCCATCTAGCAGACTATTTCATACAGATCAATTGATATCAAGACATTCCACTGTCCAATCTAATAAACAGTTTTACAGACATCAAGGTAACAGAAAGATTTTTTTCTACCAGAAGGAAAAATTCAGTCTGACTTCAGCCTTGTCCAGAGCAAATTTTAAAAGAGAAGAAAACTGAGAAATTGTCACAGGATTTTCAAGGTAAAGAGGTTGTGACCCAATGATTACATACGGCCACCGCGTTATTATAGAGGCAGCAGGCAAGTATTCATAAAACTCAAAGAACTCTGGAAACGGAGCACTCATGATCCCTCTTGAAACACTGCTCAACAGTAAATTCTATCCACTTAAGAAACAATCTATGAATCAAGAATTCAGGAATGGTGGAGTCGCGTTAAAAGGTTTGGTTCTGAGCTTTGAAACAAATTTAAATAGACTCTAGAGAGTACATTGTTGTTTTACATCTGGTTTTTGGAACTGCTCTGAGAGAACTGATATATATTATTTGAAATGTTTGTCATGAAAAACCCTTTTCTATTGAGAGAACAAAGGACAGGACCTGATCAGGCTGCAATATTCTTTGATAAAAAGTACCAATTTAAAATTCAAAAGTATAAATTTTGGAAACATCAGAGGGAAAAAAAAAGCTCCTAAGTTTACTGGGTTTTCCCCCCCTCTTTTCCCTAAAAGAACACAAAATCAGCAACAGTGAAATTCTGGGAAGACCCTGGAACCAGATAAAACAATCTTATTAAACGTTGAATCACAGTTAAAGAGCAGTTGCCCAGCAACTGACGATCTCATCATTTCCTTTAAATCCTCCACAGTGGATTTTTTTTATGTGTTTTGTTTTGTTTTGTTTTGTTTTTTAACAATCTCATAAAAGTAGGACAGACTAAGAAGTCATGGAAAGAGGTAGGAAATGAAGTTTGAGGGAGGGATGAACTGAATACAATTTGACGACAAATCTGATGCAGATACTCAAAGCCTCTGCACCAGGTTGAGCTGTTCAGGCCACAAAACCCACGAAATACTCCAATACCTCCGTCATCATAAGGACAGGCAACCAGAGAAAAACAAATGCCACAGAAGCGTTAGCGTCCACAGTTAACCAGGGAGAGTCACCGAACACTAGGGCAGGGAGGATTCTGAGGCTCCAACCCCTTCGTCTGGCAGATAAGCAAACGCGCAGGAGGGGGTGAGGGTGGGGGGGAGCGAGTCTGTGAAGCATCACATCCAAGAGCCGAGTGAAGGGGGCACCTTCCCGGGTCCCACTCCTGGGCCACTGTCCTTTCCAGCAGCCGTACTGTCTCAGATTGAATTCGGGTGTTGTGTAAATGGCACCATGTGTTATTAAGCCATTATTAACTAGTCAACTTGGCTACCATATCAATAACGCTGTTCTTCTAAGAGATCACAAATTCTAACATTCTAGTAAAAGGCAGCTCCCACTGGTTGAAAAGTTCTAGAGTATGTTTACTCCTGAAGCTTTGTAAGTCACGATTTCTTGGATGACCCCCAACGTCCACGACTCTCATGCTGAATTTACGCCTTCAATTGCAAACACTCTGGCAATGAACACTTGAGGTGCACAGGGCCTGTCTTAAGTGTGAGTACCTGTGTAGGAATTCAAGCATCTTTAAGGGGACCTAGAGCCGTATCAATTTCTGACATTGCCACACCCATCAAAACAGGTGTATCACCACAATCACTGGGTGTATAAAATACCACCGAATTGTCTTAGCGTGGGCTGGTATCATGAACTTCCATAGATTGGGGGGCTTACACCACAAACATTTATTTCTCTGAAGGCTGGGAATCCCGTGCCAGTGTGGTTGGCTTCTTGGTGAGAACCCCCTTCCTGGTGGTCCTCAAAAGGCTTTTCCCTGGTGACCCTGTGTAGGAAGAGGGACATGGGATTAAACGGACACAAATGTATACTTTCTATAATCACTAAGGGAATTACTCTGTTTCAAATAGGTTAATTTAATCTTTCTAGACTCCTTCTGAGTTAGAGAGTGGTTTGGTACACAGAGTAGGGAAAAGTATGTCCTAGGTGTGGGATATGACCTGAGAGAAATCTCAAAGTTGACAGAGGGTAGGATAAAATATAATTACTAATGCCTTCAATTGTCCTAAGTGCTCTGTATAGGGGATTTAATGTTAACTGAAGCCCCTACAAAATGGTTATTTTCTTACTGCTGTGTTGCGGCAGAAGCTGAGGCCTGGAGAACTGGAGCCATGCGCCCAAGATAAATCCAACAAGGCCCAGGGCCAGGACTGGGAGCCTGGAGTCCCAATTCTAGGACCAGGCTCGCCAGCACTGTATTATGCAGCCTCTTTCCAGATACCACACTGAGTACATGTCCTTCTTCACAGTAAACTTGGGTTGGTTTTGTTTTTGTTTTTAAGACTGGCTTCATATTTGTTTTACCTGAGCTTTCAATAGCATTCTGGATTTATTTTTCTTTTCATAAAATGTTTACGGAATATTTAACACAGTTATAAACCTAATAATTCAATTTGCCATGATTTTCTGAAGACATTTAGAAAATGCCATTGATTATTTAATAATCAACAGGTTATCAATTGAAGAGAACATGTATTTCCTTTAGCCCTCTTTTTAGTAAAAGGGGTCTATTTAGAAAAAAATATTGAATTGAGTCTAGCTCATCTGTACATATCAATTTATAAAATACTGCAATGACAAAATCATTCAACTAATAAATCAAGAGCACAGAGTTACCTGAAAGAGAAAACAAAATTTAATGTAAATTTTTAATTTCTGTATGTTATCCTGAATTCCAGTTTTGAACTGAAGAGATCTCAAATGTGAAAGAAATAAGAACATGTGAGATTTGAAATTTTTGCACATATAGGGGTGCCTGGGTGGCTCAGTCAGTTGAGAGTCCAACTCTTGATTTCGGCTCAGGTTGTGATCTTACGGTTTGCGAGTTCGAACCCTGGGTCGTACTGCGCACTCACGGTGCAAAGCCTGCTTGGGGTTCTCTCTCTCTCTGTCTCCTTCTGTTCCTTCCCAACTCTCTCTCTTTCCTTCAAAAATAAAGAAACATTAAAAAAAATCTTTTACAAAAATATCAAATCTGTAAGTTCAGTTTTGCTAAATTCTACTAAGTGCATAAATGATAATCTGTAACACTTGGAAACAAACAAAACAATGTATATACCAGACATTGTGAAAAGTACATTTGACTAGATCATCCACAATTTTTATTTTTAGTGATAAATGGAAGATGAGTGTATTCATAACACAATATTTCAGTGCTTTTGGGACAATTATTTTCAGTCCCCCCTCAAAAATATCCTTATCAAATCACTGTTCAGAAACATACCTTTGTACACATTTTCATTTCTTCTGCCTACACTGTAGCAGCTCATAATAACTTCCTGACAAAATTAAAAATTAAAAATCACAATAGTTTTTCTTAAGGCATCCACATGTACTTGGAAATGGCAAACTAAGCTTGTGTTTTGGTTTTGTTTTGTTTCTTTCCCATTAAGATCCGACTTTTTACAGGCTTCTGGGAAACACCCCTTATGCCTCGAAGACCTTAGCTCCTACCTTGCGTCTCTCGCAGACATTACTGTCATTATTAATCCTGGCTGACTTCCATATATACCTAGATGATCTGACTGCAGACCTGGTCTATCAGCTCCTTCACAGCCTCTTCTCCAGTGAGCCTTCATGGCCATACCCCTGACGTCTCTTTATCAATCACTACAAGTTCCCCCAGAATCTCAGTTTCAAGTGTCTTATTTTCCAACCACCACTTTCTACATGTCCAGCTTACTGCCTTTACCTAGTACCCAAAGCCCAATGACCCTTTTGCCACAATGGCACCTAAAGTCTACTGATACTACACCTGTATGTTAAATTTCATGGTGGATCATTCTATCGCTTCTTTGCATACAACCTAACTCCTTCTCTATCTCTCGAAGATTTGTACTCAGTTGCCAAAACCCCATCTGTAGCTAAGTCCAATGACCTCACTACTCTGCCCAGCTGGAGAGAAACACAGACTTGCCAAACACTTGAATTTCAATGACTACAAATCCCAGGTGAGCTTTTCGTAACACCAGCAGCCATGTTTTATTTCCCTGTTCCATTACCCCTCCCAGACTCCTCGGTAACGAGAGCCTCCTGTCTCCTCAAACCTGCAACACCTTCTCTCCCATGCTCAGTCTCAACTCCTGGCTTATTTTCCTGGTAAAGTAGAAGCATTCAGGGGTGCCTCGGTGACTCGGTTGACTGAGAGTCTGACTCTTGATTTCGGTTCAGGTCATGATCTCACAGTTCATGAGTTTGAACCCAACATCGGCCTCTGCACTGACAGTGAAGAATCTGCCTAAGATTTTTCCTCTCCCTCTCTCTCTGCCCTCCCCTACTTCCTCTCTTTTAATGCACATTAAAAAAATAAAAGTATAAGCATTCATAAAGAGATTTCTACCAGTCCCTACCCCTGCTGGTACCTGTGTGCCAGCATCAGGACACACATACTCTGCCTTCTTGCCTGCTACTCACCCACAGAAGGACTGCCCAGAGTCACTGAAACTGCCTGATGTCACCAGTCATGCGTTAGACCCAATCTCCTTTCTTAGAGATGTCACTCCACCTCCTTATCTCTCTCCTGCATCAGTTAATTCTTTCTCTCTCACTCCTTCCTCCTCACCCTTTCCTGGATCATTTCATTAACACACAAATATTCTGAGCTGTCAGCCCAGAGCCCGATGCAGGGCTCAAACTCAGAAACCATGAGATCACGACCTGAGCCAAAGTCAGACACTTAACCAACTGTGCCAGCCAGGTGCCCCAGTAAGTAGCATTCTTAAAACACTAACTCAAATTGTTAAGTTAAATGTTCAAAGATTAAGCTAGGTAACAGCTGCTGTCTGCATATTACTAAAATAATTAACAAAAATCCAATAATAACCAATATTTGTAAAGTGGCTTATGCCATCCCCTGTATAAAACGTTTAAAATAATATTTATTTGGACTGTCCACTGCAGCCATGTGGAAGTCCAAACTCCTGCATGCAGTTTAAAATCATCTGGCCTCCATTTACTTCTCTCCTTATCTTTCCATTCTCTGGCCCAGTTCTCCAAACTTAATGCTCCAAAAAAAAAAAAGTGAGCTCATTTTTATTTACAAAATATGCCAAGCTCTTTTTTCCCCCTGATCTGTGCATATTCTCCATCCGAAAAATCTCCCGTCTTCATTTACCTGGTTGTCATGCTGCTGCTACTGTCATCACCTCCCCTGGGGCATCTCTGAGCCTTGCTCAGATGTACGTCCCCTAAAATGCTGTAACTGCTCGTCTGCAAGGACCCTGTGCTCAGGGCTCTCCCTCTCATCACTGCAGCCTTAGTCCCCAGCCCAAAATTCCCTGACAGATTTCAAAACAGACAGCATCCACTTGATCACCACAATGTCTTTACGAACAGGCAGAAAGATGTTACCATTGGTGCCTTGCTTTGCAAACAAGGAGCCTGAGATTCAGGGAGGTGAAATAAGTAGCCTGATTTAAAAAATGATACCAGGAGTTTGATTCTAGATATTCCCGTTATAAATGATACACTCTTTTCATGCCAGCGAGGTGCAACCTCTAACGTAATTGCACTGTGGCAACGCGAGCTTTCAGGACACAGGTGGCTAACGTGAAAATGTGCACCAATTCCTGCAAACCTTTTAGTGACATCAGAAATTAACTAGCATGCAAGGACATATACTTATGAGCAATGGCACGTTAAAGAAGTTGTGGCAACCCAAAACTGAAAACATATTCATTCTACAAAAGCTACTTAATTGTTATCCTAGAGTAGATAAAACTTAGTGCTGTGTCTATGAATCTGGTCTGTGAGGGGATGGAAAATTCTAACAGGGGGACTCTCTGCCTTTCTCCAGCTGTTAAAACATCCACTGCTCCTGACCTCAGCTTTTGAAGGGAGAGTGTGCTGTCCTCCCTCAATGTGCTCCACCAAACACGTCTTTTCCCAAATTCTCCCATTTTATCAACTAACCAATATTAAGAACACAATTGCTTTAAAAATCACAGAACTAGGTAAGCCAAAAAAGGTTGAAAATAGCCGACAAAAATACTCTGACCAGGTAATGTTTTATGATTTAAAATAAGGCGATGTTCATTAGCCAGAGAGTCAAATGGCTGGTGTCTGCACAGAAACACTGGTATAGAAAAGTAGATTTTCACCTGTTCTGAGAAATTCTTTCCTGTAACCTACAGAGCTTTGCTATGTACACCATTTTTTCAGAATCAGTGTAGAAGACTCCAAGAAACTCTGGCATGAGGTGGAGTTGCAGCAGAATCAGGAAATGCGGAAACAGTGGAGCCGGATTCTAGTTCTCATCTCCTTCGGCTTCCATGTCAAAAAACATCGAGGACACATAATAAGAATCTGCTCCAGAGAAGCTACATAGATGTTTTATGTACTAGATTTTGAACCCCGAAATTTAATGACTTTTTATGGGAAGTTTTGTTACATAGCAGATGCTGCAATGTTTTTCATGGCATGTCTTTCTTTCCATTTCATCAGGCTGGTTCTACCATATTGGATCTATGCAGGTGACATGACTCCAATGACCCTCCTTATGGGATCTGGTGGTGATGGCAGGAAGATTAGCACAGGGTACAGAAGGCTTCTTGAGCTTATAACTGGGCTTTCTGACCCAGAAGAAGCTCTGGGATTGGAATCCTGGCATTATATTGCTCTCTTAAAATAATAAAATTGGGGGAACAAGCAAGTTATTAAGAACTCACCAAATCTTTTACCTTCCCTAATGAATAAAAATAGGAAGAGTTCTCTGAATAAATGTCTTTGGTAATTCTGCAGGCCATACCAGAGCTTTCATGAAATCTTTCAATAAAGAAAGTGTTCTGGCTTGGTTCCCCAGTCATGTCCTGTTTGCTCACTTCACACTATCTTTTCCCACCCTGTGAGGTCGAGCTGGGTGGGGTGCTGAACAAGTTATACCTCCTCCGACAGCTGCACTGCAGAGAACACTCTCTTTTTACTGCTATTCTTCCAAATCGTAGACAAGATGTCTGTGTGTTCCCACTTGGTGGCAGGACACGGCCGACTGTCTTAGAAGGACCTTTCAGCTCTGGGTGGACACTAAACCGGAAGTGTCTCCTGTCTGAATCTGAAATGCATGCCTTCCTCAGATTCATTCTCTAAACCCCTCACCAGAATGGGAATGTGAACTGTCACGGAAGGTAGTAAGCACTGTCAATCTGGTTTGGCTTTTTTGTTTGTTTTTTGCATCGTGTGTTTCCTCATCTTTCTTCTGGGAACAGAACCTGTTCTCCCAGCAGATTAAATTCTTGGCACATCCTGTCTTTCTCCTTTCCAGAAGCTGTGATGGAACTCAGCATGAGCACATCACAAAACAGGGCCAATCAGGGTCTTATCAGACCCTGGGGAAAAGCAACACCCTCCTGTTAAACTGGGAGGGCATGATGTCTGTTGGTCCTGGTCACCTGCTGCCCTGGCAGAGAAAGACAGCCCGTGGTGCCGAGCAAAACCCAAGAGTGGAGATGAAGAGAGTCTGGTAGGGTGGGGTGAGGTTCCTGATTCTCATGCCTGATTACCTGAGTTTCAAAATACTTTGATACTGTGAAATGCAGAAGTATGCTTCCCAGTACATAACCCATAAATAATTTTAATTACCATCATCAAAATAAAACCTATGATTAGGAACATCCTTGTTCACAGGGGTCAGATGGTCAGTGCATGAGTGATTCAGAGATTCTGTATACAGAACAAAATCTGAATGTAAATTATATCTTTGGTAAGTTATTTCTGTTTGATCCTTACTTTTGCAATTCAAGATAGTTTATTTTTTCAGGGCCTGAGAGCAGGCAAAAGGTTCTCTTTATTTAATCATTTGACATTCTACTATCTGGACTTGGTCTTAGGAAATTGTTAAAACTTCTCATTGGGATTGCCCCAGGAATAGCATTGAGGAACTACTTTTCCCTGTGAAGACTTCCGGACTTTGTGTTCTGGTGTGCTTGCTGGGGAGGGGTGTGAAGAACAGAGTTCTTTACTCTGACTTCTTTACAACATCCTTCATCAAACACTCTGTACAAGACCTAGAAAAAACTGTCCCCTTGCCGTCTGTGCCTTTCCTGTTTGGCAAAAGTCATCATCCTCAAAGATGTTATCAACTGAACGGAATGTTTTGTGTCTGGAGCTTTAGGTCAGTGAGTCAAGCATTGCTACAAGGAAAATCAAAATGGTGCCCTCCCGACTTGAGTGCCCAGAGCAAGCTCTGCTCTGCTAGCATTTAATATGTGGCAGAGCGCCATGATACGTATGCTCATGTCCTGATGGATGTGCCCAGAGATGTGTTCAGTTCTTGGGTTCCTTCCCACATGGCACCTCCCGCTGCACTTTATTGACACCAGATGTTCTTTGTATCAGTGAGACTTGTAGCAATGTCTATTTAAAGTTAAATGGAGTAATTGAAGCCAGAGCATCGTACTCTGAATGAAGTAAATCAAAGCACATCACGGTCATAAAAATGCAGACTAGGGAAAGCATGAATGAGAGAAATCCATTATAAAAAAGAAAGCCAGACTAACGGAGACCTAAAAGCTCTGATTAGAATTTACCATCTCACACAACACTGATAGGAATCAACTGGTAAGCGCTCAGAGCTCTGACGCCAGAAGTAGTGAGTGTGCCTCACTATATAAATCAGGCAAGACTCTTTTGTCACAACAAACTTCTTCCCCATGACGGCTCATGGAAGAAAATTCTTCACTTGAATCACGGCAGGGATCAGATGCAGAAATCCAGCTAATGACAGGAGACGTGGACCTGAGGTCCAATCATTTGACTAACATAATGCTTTAGATGGAGGTTTTAACAAATCAAGGCTTAACCAATAATTGATGGTAGGAAATGGAGACATGATTTAAAGTGATTTAAAAGAAAACTAAGACAGGAAGAACAGTGTGATTAGAAGGACTCACAGCAAACCATGAAGGGTGAGGATTAATAAATGTGGATTGTAATGGGCATAGGTCTGGCAGCCAGCAGGCAGTAGGCACTCAGACGGACTGGAAGGAACTGAGGTCTGGCAGTATCACGTGCCCCGAATGGGATCACCAGAGGCAATCATACACATGCCAAATCACAATAGTAATTTAAAAGCACAGAAATCAAAACTATTAAAACATTATAAAGTAGAAGCATAGCCAGATAATGTTTTAATGAAGTTAACTACTGCTTTCCTTTAAAAACAAAAAGATTCCAGGCATTTTTCCCTATTTGATGCCTCATGTGGGCAAATACTTGACTGCATCCATCACTTCAGCACAGGGACACGGCCAGGCACAAAGCAGAAGGAGCCGCTCAGTCTCTGCCCTTTCTACTCCACAAGCGTAAATTCCTTTGGAGAATTTTTAAGGATTTAGAGTAAAATGTACAGGAAAAGCAAAAGAAAAGAGGAGTGTTTCATGCCAACTCCCACTCAGACTAGAAAAACAATCTAGTGGGGGGAGAAGAGATAGTAAGGAAGTAATAAGAAAGAGAAGCTGTCGTGTCTTTGAGAGAGGGGCCCTGTGCCCTGTTTCCAGAACACCATGCGCAGAGTGGGCCAGGGAGGGCGGCAAACGACCAGTGAAAGCAAGTGACATCTGTGAAATGGGTCCAGCCAGACAGAGCCCCAGACATGGAGAGTTTCCACTGCCGCACTGCAGAACAGAAGCCACGGGATGATGCCCATGTCTCCAGTTTGGCTGTGGTGGGAAGTGGGTGGCAACATACTTGACGGGGCTTTGAGGACAGGAAAATGGGTTATCTCAGGTGGGGTCTTTATGGCCGAGTGACAGGG
This sequence comes from Crocuta crocuta, assembly GCF_008692635.1. NCBI lineage: Eukaryota > Metazoa > Chordata > Mammalia > Carnivora > Hyaenidae > Crocuta > Crocuta crocuta. The sequence continues at coordinate 4,063,446 of NW_027528640.1, forward strand.
GCTAAACAGGGAACTGTAGGTCTCTGGGCACCTCCTGCTGCGATAGAGGACCCCAGGGCCTGATCACCATGATATCTTAGTGCCACATAAGCCTCCAAACAACCTCTTAGCATTCCTGCAGAATGTTGGTATAAAAGCTGGGTTGTGATATAGAAAGACAAACTGCATACTTAAGGTTGAGGACTCATCTCATATTTATAATTATAAAAGTATTTCAAATGCCTTGCAAGAGAAAAGTGCCATGTGTAAAATGGAGGGAAATATGCACAATACTGGAGAGAAGGAAGGAATACCTGTCATAGAAATATGAATTGTTTTAGAGAATAAAAATGACAATTTCAGCCAAGAGAAATATATGACTCCCGAAATCTGTAGAGCCCTCATCAAGGTAGATGGACAGCATCTAATGCCTTTGCTTTTTTTTTTTTTCCCTAAGTTTATTTTGAGAGAGAGATAGCACAAGCAGGGGAAGATCAGAGAGAGAAGAGAGAATCCCAAGCAGCCTCTGCACTTACAGTGCATGGACACAGGGCTTGAACCCACGAACCCTGAGATCATGATCTGAGCTGAAACAAAGAGTTGGATGCTTAACTGACTGAGCCCCCCAGGTGCTGCCTAATGCCTTTGCTTCTTAATAGTCAGCCTAGCTCCTGGCATTGGCCATTCTGACCCATGACTCCATCAAACCACTATCCACCGTATCACTGCAGCCTGAGAAACGTTGGGCACATCAGCCAAAGGAAGGTATTCTGGCTTCGAGGTAAAAGATCTGTAGCTGTGAAGAAGGAGGAGTGTGCTGCCTCACAGCAGAGGAGACAGCAGGGCGCAGGGGGGAGGTGAGGCAGCTTGGGGGGGGGGGGATAGGGGG
>NW_027528640.1:4064426-4071758 GCF_008692635.1 Crocuta crocuta
AGCTATTTAAAATTCTAACACAATAAAAGAAAAAGACAAAATATCACATCTCTCAGGCTTTTTGAAAAAATTACAAAATGTGCTCGGAAAAGCAGACTTAGGACATCATTTAGAAATTTCTCCTACCATTTTCAAGTGGAAACAAACATCCATTTTTTTAAGTTTTTATTTAAATTCCAGTTAGTTAACATACAGTGTAATATTAGTTTCAGGTGTACAATATAGTGATTCTATACTTGCATACAACACCTGGTGCTCGCCCCCACAAGTGCACCCCTTAATCCCATCACCTGTTACACTCAGCCCCCTGCCACCCCCCATCCTTCTGTTTACCAGAGGTTTGTTTTCTATAGTTAAGAGTCTGTTTCTTGTTTGCCCCCTCCCTCTTTTTCTCCCCATTCTTGATTGTTTTATTGCCTTTTTAAAAATGTTTATTTATTTTTTGAGAGAGAGAGAGCACACAAGTGGGCGAGGGGCAGAGACAGGGAGACACACACAGAAGCCAAAGCAGCCTCCAGGCTCTGTCCATGCAGAGCCCAATGCGGGGCTTGAACCCACAAGCCATGGAATCATGACCTGAGCTGAAGCTGGATCCTTAACCGACTGAGCCACCTAGGTGCCCTGTTGTTTTGTTTCTTAAATCCCACATGAGTGAAATCATATTTGTTGTTCTCGGACTTATTTCGCTTAGAGCATAATACTCTCTAGCTCCATCCATGTTGTTGCAAATGACAAGATTTCATTCTTTTTATTATTGCTGAGTAATATTCCATTTCACATATATACCACATCTTCTTTATCCATTCATGAATCGATGGACATGGGCAGTGTCCATAGTTTGGCTACTGTAGATAATGCTGCCATAAACATCAGGCTGTATGGATCCCTTTCCATTAGAATTTTTGTATTCTTTGAGTACATACCTAGTAGTACATTTGCTGGATCATACTGTAGCTTTATTTTTAACTTTTTGAGGAGGCTCCATATTCTTTTCCAGAGTGGCTGCACCAGGCTGCATTCCCACCAGCGGTACACGAGGGTTCTCGTTTCTCCTCATCCACGCCAACACCTGTTGTTTCTTGCGTTGTTGATTTTAGCCATTCTGACAGATGTGGTATCTCATTACAGACTTTGCTTTGCATTCCACTGGTGATGAGTGATGTTGACCATATTTTCATGTGTCTGTTAGCCATCTGTATGTCTTCTCTGGAAAAGTGTCTGTCTTCTACCCTTTTTTAATTGGATTATTCATTGTTTGGGTATTGAGTTGTATATGTTCTTTATAGATTTTGGACACTAACCCTTTATCAGATATGTCATTTGCAATATCTTCTCCCATTACTTAGGTTGCCTTTTCGTTTTCTTGGTTCCTTCAGTGTGCAGACGCTTTTCATTTTGATGAAGTCCCAATAGTTCACTTTTGCATTTGTTTCCCTTGCCTCAGGAGATATATCTAGAAGGTGCTTTTAGCCAATGTTAAAGAAGTTACTGCCTATATTCTCTTGTAGGATTTTTATGGTTTCAGGTCTCATATTTAGGTCTTTAATCCATTTTGAATTTACTTTTGTGTATGATGTAAGAAAGTGGCCCAGCTTCATTTTTTGCATGTTGCTGTCCAGTTTTTCCAACATCCTTTGTTGAGGGGATATTCTTTTCCCCATTGGATTTTCTTTCCTGCTTAGTTGAAGATTAATTGACCATATACTGTGGGTTCATTTCTGGGTTTTCTGTCTGTTCTTTTGATCTATGTGTCTGTTTTGTGCCAGCACTATACTGTTTTGATGATTACAGCTTTGCAATATGAAGTCTGGAATTGTGATGCCTCCAGCTTTGCTTTTCTTCAGAGTTTCTCTGACTATTGAGGGTCTTTTGTGGTTCCATACAAGTTTTAGGATTGTTTGTTCTAGCTCTGTGAAAAATGTTGTTAGTATTTTGATAAGGATTGCATCAAATCTGTAGATTACTTAGGGTGGTATAGATATTTTGACAATATTTGTTCTTCCAATCCATGAGAATGGAATGTGTTTCCCTTTGTTAGTGTCTTCAATTTCTTTTATCAGTGTTTTTTGTTTTCAGAGTACAAGTTTTCACCTCTTTGGTTCGGTTTATTCCTAGGCTTCATATTGTTTTTGGTGCAGTTGTAAATGGGAAAGATTTCTTAATTTCTCTTTCTGTTGCTTTATTACTGGTGTACAGAAATGCAACAGATTTCTCTACATTGATTTTTGTATCCTATGACTTTACTTAATTCGTTGATCAGTTCTAGCAGGTGTTGGGTGGAGTCTTTAGGGTTTTCTGTACATACTATCATGCCATCTGCAAATAGTTATCATTTTACTTCTTTCTTGCTGTTTTGGATGCCTTTTATTTCTTTTGTTGTCTGATTGCTGTGGCCAGGACTTCTAGCACTGAGATGAATAAAAGTGGTGAGAGGGGACATCGCTATCTTATTCTGGACTCCAGAGGAGAAGCTCGCAGCTTTCCCCCCATGGAGAATATTAGCTGTGAGCGTTTCATATGTGGCCTTTATTATGTTGAGGTGTGTTCTCTCTAAATCTTCTTTTCTGAGGATTTTTATCATAAATGGATGCTATACTTTGTCAAATGCATTTTCTCCATCTCTTGAAATGATCATATAGTTCTTATCCTTTCTTTTATTAATGGGGTGTATCACAGTGATCTGTTTGTGAATGCTGAACCATATTTGCAACCCAGGCATAAATCCCCCTTGATCAAGGTGAATGATTTTTTTAATGTATTGTTAGATTTGGTTTGCTAATATTTTGTTGAGGATTTTTCCATCAGGGTTTATCAGGAATAATGGCCTGAAGTTCTCTTTTTTTAGTGGAGTCTTTATCTGTTGTTGTTGTTGTTGTTGTTTTTAATCAGGGTAATGCTGGCCTCACAGAATAAAATTGGAAACTTTCCTTCTTTTTCTATTTTTTGGAATTGTTTGAGAATAGGTATTAACTCTTCTTCAAATGTTGGGTAGGAGCACCTGGGTGACTCAGTCGCTTAAACATCTGACTTCAGCTCAGGTCATGATCTCACAGCTTGTGAGTTCAAGCCCTGCATCAGGCTCTGCACAGGCAGTATGGACCCTGCTTGGGATTCTTGCTCTCTCCTCTCTCTCTCTCTCTCTCTGTCTCTCTCTTTCTCAAAATAAATAAATAAACTTTAACTATAAAATAAATGTTGAGTAGAATTCACCTGTTAAGCTATCTGATCCTGGACTTTTGAGTTTTTGGAAGTTTTATGATTAGTGATTCTATTTCATTGCTGATCACTGGTCTGTTCAAGTTTTCTATTTCTTCCTGTTTCAATGTCGGCAGTTTATATGTTTCTAGGAATTTATCCATTTCTTCCTGGTTGTCCAATTTGTTGCTATACAGGTTTTCCTAATAATCTCATGTAATTCTTTGTATTCCTGTTACGTTGGTTGTTATTTCTCTTCTCTCATTTGTGATTTTATTTTATTTGAATCTTTTCTCTCTTTGATAAGACTAGCCTAGGAATATCAACTTTATTAGTTTTTTCAAAGAACCTGCTCCTGGTTTCCTTGATTGTTCTATTATTATTTTAGTTTCTATACCATTTATTTCCGCTCTTATCTTTAATTATTTCACTCCTTCTGCTGGTTTTGGGTTTCAGTTGTTGTTGTTGCTGTTGTTGTTGTTGCTGCTGTTGTTTTACTAGCTCCTTTAGGTGTAATGTTAAGTTGTTTATTTGAGTTTTTTTTTTCTTGCTTCTTGAGGTAGACCTGTATTGCTATATACTTCCCACTCAAGACCACTTTTGCTGCATCACAAACGTTTTGGACCTTTATGTTTTCATTTTCATTTGTTTCCATGTAGTTTTTAAAATTTCTTCTTTGATTTCCTGGTTGACCCATTCGTTGTTTAGTAGCATGTTGTTTAACCTCCAAGTATTTGTGGTCTTTCTAGATTTTTTTTTATTGTGTTTGCCTTTTAGTTTCATAGTGTTGTAGTCAGAAAGGTTCATGATATGATTTCAGTCTTTTTATATTTGTTGAGACCTGTTTTGTGATCTCATATGTGATTTATACTAGAGAATGTTCCATGTCCATTTGAAAGGAATGTGTATTTTTCTGTTTTAGGATGGAATGTTCTGATTATCTGTTAAGTCCGTCTGGTCCAGTGTGTCATCCAAAGTCATTGTTTCCTTGTTAATTTTCTGTTTAGATCATCTTTTCATTGATGTAAATTGGGTGTTAAAGTGCCCTACTATTATTGTGCCATTATCGATGAGTTTCTTTACCTTTGTTATTAATTTTTTTATTTATTTGGATGCCCTGTTTTGGGTTCATAAATATTTATAATTGTTATAAATTCTTGTTGGGTTGTCCCCTTTATTATTAAATTGTGCCCTTCTTTATCTCTTGTTGCAATCTTTGTTAAAGTCTATTTTTTTAATTTTTTAATAGTTTATTGTCAAGTTGGTTTCCATATAACACCCAGTGATCATCCCCACAAGTGCCCTCCTCCATGCCAATCACCCCCCTTCCACTATCCCCCACCGCAATCAGCCCTCAGTTTGTTCTCAGCATTCAAGAGTCTCTCATGGTTTGCCTCCCTCCCTCTCCTCAACTATTTTTCCCCTTCTTCTCCACCATGATCCTCCATTAAGTTCCTCCTAATCCTCCTATACATGCAAACATATGGTAGCTGTCCTTCTCTGACTGACGTATTTCGCTCAGCATAATACCCTCAAGATCCATCCATGTTGCTACACATGGCCAGATCCCACTCTTTCTCATTGCCATGTAGTATTCCATTGTACAGATAAACCACATTTTCTTGATCCATTCGTCCATTGATGGACACTTAGACTCTTTCCATGTTTTGGCTATTGTTGAGAGTGCTGCTATGAACATTGGGGTACATGTGCCCCTATGCATCAGCACTTCTATATCCCTTTGGTAAATTCCTAGCAGTGCTACTGCTGGGTCATAGGGGAGTTCTAGTGTTAATTTTTTTAGGAACCTCCACACTGTCTTCCAGAGGGGCTGTACCAGTTTACATTCCCACCAACAGTGTAGGAGGGTGCATGTTTCTCCACATCCTCGCCAGCATCTAGAGTCTCCTGATTTGTTCATTTTAGCCACTCTGACCAGCATGAGGTGGTATCTCAGTGTGGTTTTGATTTGTATTTCCCTGATGAGGGATGCTGAGCATCATCTCATGTGTCTGTTGGCCATCCGAATATGCTCTTTGGAGAAGTGTCTGTTCATGTCTTCTGCCCATTTCTCCACTGGATTATTTGTTTTTCAGGTGGAGTTTGGTGAGTTCCTTAGAGATTTTGGATACCAGCCCTTTATCTGATATGTCATTTGCAACTATCTTTTCCCATTCCATCAGCTACCTATTAGTTTTATGGATTGATTCATTTGCCATGCAGAAAGAAGCTTTTAATCTTGATGAGGTCCCAATAGTTCATGTTTGCTCTTGATTCCCTTGCTTTTGGGGATGTGTCAAGTAAGAAATTGCTGTGGTTGAGGTCAAGGAGATTGTTTCCTGCTTTCTCCTCTAGGGTTGATGGTTTCTCCTGTCTCACGTTCAGGTCCTTTATCCATTTTGAGTTTATTTTTGTGCATGGTGTGAGAAAATGATCTAGTTTCATTCTTCTGCATGTTGCTGTCCAATTCTCCCAACACCATCTGTTAAAAAGGCTGTCTTTTTTCCATTGGATACTCTTTCCCGCTTTGCCAAAGATTAGTTGGCAGTATGTTTTTGGGTCCAATTCTGAGTTCTCTATTCTATTCCATGGGTCTGTGTGTCTGTTTTTTTGCCAATACCATACTGTTTTGATGCTTACAGCTTTGTAGTAGAGGCTAAACTCTGGGAGGTTGTGATGCCTCCCGTTTTGGTGTTCTTCTTCAATATTACTTTGGCTATTCGGGGTCTTTTGTGGTTCCATACAAATTTTAGGATAGTTTGTTCTAGTTTTGAGAAGAATTCTGGTGCAATTTTGATTGGGATTGCATTGAATGTGTAGATTGTTTTGGGTAGTAACGACATTTTAACAATATTTATTTTTCCAATCCATGAGCATGGAATGTTTTTCCATTTCTTTGTGTCTTCTTCAACTTCCTTCATGAGTTTTCTGTAGTTTTCATCATACAAATCTCTTATATCTTTGGTTAGATTTATTCCTTAGGTATTTTATGTTTTTTTTTTGTATAATTGTGAGTGGGATCAGTTTCTTGACTTCTCTTCCTGTTGCTTCATTGTCAAGTATTGCTAAGCTGGCTTTCTTTTGAAATCCATTTGCATGATAAAGGTTCTCCATCCTCTCATTTTCAATCTGAGGTGTCTCTTTAGGTCTAAAATGAATCTCCTAAAGGTAGCACATAGATAGGCCTTGTTTTCTGACACCCTGTATCTTTTGATTGGAGTGCTTAGTCCATTTAAATTCAAAATAATTATAGATAGATATGTATTTATTGCCACTTTATTACTTGTTTGTCACTGTTTCTGGAGATTTTCTCCAATCCTTTCTTGTCTCTCTCTTTCATGTTTTGCTGATTTGCTTTAGTAATAGATTTGAGTTCCTTTCCCTTTATTGTTTGCATGCTTGTTAACGTTTTTTTCAATATGTGCTTACCATTAGGTTTGTATATAACATCTTTTGCAAATAGTCTATTTCAGTTGATAATCATTCAAATTTGAAAACATTGTTTTCTCCTCTCCTCCCCATGTTATCAGTATATGCTTTTATATTTCATATCCTTTTTTTGTGTGTGAATTCCTTGACTGATTTTTACAGAAATATCCATTGTTACTGCTTTTGTGTTTCATGCCTTTTACTGTCATTATTGATCTCTCCTTTCCACTTAAAGTGTACCCTTTAATATTTCTTGCAGGGCTGGTTGTTTAGTGGTCATGAACTCATTTAGTTTTTGCTTGTCTGGGAAGCTCTTCATCTCTCCTATTCTGGATGACAGGCTTGCTGGACAGAATATTCTTGGTGGCAGATTTCTCCCATTCAGCACATTGAATATATCTTGCCACTCCCTTCTAGCTTGCCAAGTTTCTTTTGAAAAATCTCCAGCTAGCCTTGTGAGTTTTCCCTTGCAAGTTAATGACTTCTTTTTTCTTATTTCTTTTAAGATCTTTTTATTTATCAGTATATTTTGCAAATTTAATTACAATATGTCTTGGTATTAGCCTGCTTTTGTTGATTTTGATGGGAGCTCTCTGTGCCTCCTGGATATGGAGGTCTGTTTCTTTCCTCAGATTAGGGAAGTTTTCAACTGTTACTTCTTTTTTTTTTTTTTATGTTTTTTATTTATTCCTGAGAGAGAGAGACAGC
>NW_027528640.1:4074905-4098556 GCF_008692635.1 Crocuta crocuta
AAAATGTTTATTTATTTTTTGAGAGAGAGAGAGCACACAAGTGGGCGAGGGGCAGAGACAGGGAGACACACACAGAAGCCAAAGCAGCCTCCAGGCTCTGTCCATGCAGAGCCCAATGCGGGGCTTGAACCCACAAGCCATGGAATCATGACCTGAGCTGAAGCTGGATCCTTAACCGACTGAGCCACCTAGGTGCCCTGTTGTTTTGTTTCTTAAATCCCACATGAGTGAAATCATATTTGTTGTTCTCGGACTTATTTCGCTTAGAGCATAATACTCTCTAGCTCCATCCATGTTGTTGCAAATGACAAGATTTCATTCTTTTTATTATTGCTGAGTAATATTCCATTTCACATATATACCACATCTTCTTTATCCATTCATGAATCGATGGACATGGGCAGTGTCCATAGTTTGGCTACTGTAGATAATGCTGCCATAAACATCAGGCTGTATGGATCCCTTTCCATTAGAATTTTTGTATTCTTTGAGTACATACCTAGTAGTACATTTGCTGGATCATACTGTAGCTTTATTTTTAACTTTTTGAGGAGGCTCCATATTCTTTTCCAGAGTGGCTGCACCAGGCTGCATTCCCACCAGCGGTACACGAGGGTTCTCGTTTCTCCTCATCCACGCCAACACCTGTTGTTTCTTGCGTTGTTGATTTTAGCCATTCTGACAGATGTGGTATCTCATTACAGACTTTGCTTTGCATTCCACTGGTGATGAGTGATGTTGACCATATTTTCATGTGTCTGTTAGCCATCTGTATGTCTTCTCTGGAAAAGTGTCTGTCTTCTACCCTTTTTTAATTGGATTATTCATTGTTTGGGTATTGAGTTGTATATGTTCTTTATAGATTTTGGACACTAACCCTTTATCAGATATGTCATTTGCAATATCTTCTCCCATTACTTAGGTTGCCTTTTCGTTTTCTTGGTTCCTTCAGTGTGCAGACGCTTTTCATTTTGATGAAGTCCCAATAGTTCACTTTTGCATTTGTTTCCCTTGCCTCAGGAGATATATCTAGAAGGTGCTTTTAGCCAATGTTAAAGAAGTTACTGCCTATATTCTCTTGTAGGATTTTTATGGTTTCAGGTCTCATATTTAGGTCTTTAATCCATTTTGAATTTACTTTTGTGTATGATGTAAGAAAGTGGCCCAGCTTCATTTTTTGCATGTTGCTGTCCAGTTTTTCCAACATCCTTTGTTGAGGGGATATTCTTTTCCCCATTGGATTTTCTTTCCTGCTTAGTTGAAGATTAATTGACCATATACTGTGGGTTCATTTCTGGGTTTTCTGTCTGTTCTTTTGATCTATGTGTCTGTTTTGTGCCAGCACTATACTGTTTTGATGATTACAGCTTTGCAATATGAAGTCTGGAATTGTGATGCCTCCAGCTTTGCTTTTCTTCAGAGTTTCTCTGACTATTGAGGGTCTTTTGTGGTTCCATACAAGTTTTAGGATTGTTTGTTCTAGCTCTGTGAAAAATGTTGTTAGTATTTTGATAAGGATTGCATCAAATCTGTAGATTACTTAGGGTGGTATAGATATTTTGACAATATTTGTTCTTCCAATCCATGAGAATGGAATGTGTTTCCCTTTGTTAGTGTCTTCAATTTCTTTTATCAGTGTTTTTTGTTTTCAGAGTACAAGTTTTCACCTCTTTGGTTCGGTTTATTCCTAGGCTTCATATTGTTTTTGGTGCAGTTGTAAATGGGAAAGATTTCTTAATTTCTCTTTCTGTTGCTTTATTACTGGTGTACAGAAATGCAACAGATTTCTCTACATTGATTTTTGTATCCTATGACTTTACTTAATTCGTTGATCAGTTCTAGCAGGTGTTGGGTGGAGTCTTTAGGGTTTTCTGTACATACTATCATGCCATCTGCAAATAGTTATCATTTTACTTCTTTCTTGCTGTTTTGGATGCCTTTTATTTCTTTTGTTGTCTGATTGCTGTGGCCAGGACTTCTAGCACTGAGATGAATAAAAGTGGTGAGAGGGGACATCGCTATCTTATTCTGGACTCCAGAGGAGAAGCTCGCAGCTTTCCCCCCATGGAGAATATTAGCTGTGAGCGTTTCATATGTGGCCTTTATTATGTTGAGGTGTGTTCTCTCTAAATCTTCTTTTCTGAGGATTTTTATCATAAATGGATGCTATACTTTGTCAAATGCATTTTCTCCATCTCTTGAAATGATCATATAGTTCTTATCCTTTCTTTTATTAATGGGGTGTATCACAGTGATCTGTTTGTGAATGCTGAACCATATTTGCAACCCAGGCATAAATCCCCCTTGATCAAGGTGAATGATTTTTTTAATGTATTGTTAGATTTGGTTTGCTAATATTTTGTTGAGGATTTTTCCATCAGGGTTTATCAGGAATAATGGCCTGAAGTTCTCTTTTTTTAGTGGAGTCTTTATCTGTTGTTGTTGTTGTTGTTGTTTTTAATCAGGGTAATGCTGGCCTCACAGAATAAAATTGGAAACTTTCCTTCTTTTTCTATTTTTTGGAATTGTTTGAGAATAGGTATTAACTCTTCTTCAAATGTTGGGTAGGAGCACCTGGGTGACTCAGTCGCTTAAACATCTGACTTCAGCTCAGGTCATGATCTCACAGCTTGTGAGTTCAAGCCCTGCATCAGGCTCTGCACAGGCAGTATGGACCCTGCTTGGGATTCTTGCTCTCTCCTCTCTCTCTCTCTCTCTCTGTCTCTCTCTTTCTCAAAATAAATAAATAAACTTTAACTATAAAATAAATGTTGAGTAGAATTCACCTGTTAAGCTATCTGATCCTGGACTTTTGAGTTTTTGGAAGTTTTATGATTAGTGATTCTATTTCATTGCTGATCACTGGTCTGTTCAAGTTTTCTATTTCTTCCTGTTTCAATGTCGGCAGTTTATATGTTTCTAGGAATTTATCCATTTCTTCCTGGTTGTCCAATTTGTTGCTATACAGGTTTTCCTAATAATCTCATGTAATTCTTTGTATTCCTGTTACGTTGGTTGTTATTTCTCTTCTCTCATTTGTGATTTTATTTTATTTGAATCTTTTCTCTCTTTGATAAGACTAGCCTAGGAATATCAACTTTATTAGTTTTTTCAAAGAACCTGCTCCTGGTTTCCTTGATTGTTCTATTATTATTTTAGTTTCTATACCATTTATTTCCGCTCTTATCTTTAATTATTTCACTCCTTCTGCTGGTTTTGGGTTTCAGTTGTTGTTGTTGCTGTTGTTGTTGTTGCTGCTGTTGTTTTACTAGCTCCTTTAGGTGTAATGTTAAGTTGTTTATTTGAGTTTTTTTTTTCTTGCTTCTTGAGGTAGACCTGTATTGCTATATACTTCCCACTCAAGACCACTTTTGCTGCATCACAAACGTTTTGGACCTTTATGTTTTCATTTTCATTTGTTTCCATGTAGTTTTTAAAATTTCTTCTTTGATTTCCTGGTTGACCCATTCGTTGTTTAGTAGCATGTTGTTTAACCTCCAAGTATTTGTGGTCTTTCCAGATTTTTTTTTTATTGTGTTTGCCTTTTAGTTTCATAGTGTTGTAGTCAGAAAGGTTCATGATATGATTTCAGTCTTTTTATATTTGTTGAGACCTGTTTTGTGATCTCATATGTGATTTATACTAGAGAATGTTCCATGTCCATTTGAAAGGAATGTGTATTTTTCTGTTTTAGGATGGAATGTTCTGATTATCTGTTAAGTCCGTCTGGTCCAGTGTGTCATCCAAAGTCATTGTTTCCTTGTTAATTTTCTGTTTAGATCATCTTTTCATTGATGTAAATTGGGTGTTAAAGTGCCCTACTATTATTGTGCCATTATCGATGAGTTTCTTTACCTTTGTTATTAATTTTTTTATTTATTTGGATGCCCTGTTTTGGGTTCATAAATATTTATAATTGTTATAAATTCTTGTTGGGTTGTCCCCTTTATTATTAAATTGTGCCCTTCTTTATCTCTTGTTGCAATCTTTGTTAAAGTCTATTTTTTTAATTTTTTAATAGTTTATTGTCAAGTTGGTTTCCATATAACACCCAGTGATCATCCCCACAAGTGCCCTCCTCCATGCCCATCACCCCCCTTCCACTATCCCCCACCGCAATCAGCCCTCAGTTTGTTCTCAGCATTCAAGAGTCTCTCATGGTTTGCCTCCCTCCCTCTCCTCAACTATTTTTCCCCTTCTTCTCCACCATGATCCTCCATTAAGTTCCTCCTAATCCTCCTATACATGCAAACATATGGTAGCTGTCCTTCTCTGACTGACGTATTTCGCTCAGCATAATACCCTCAAGATCCATCCATGTTGCTACACATGGCCAGATCCCACTCTTTCTCATTGCCATGTAGTATTCCATTGTACAGATAAACCACATTTTCTTGATCCATTCGTCCATTGATGGACACTTAGACTCTTTCCATGTTTTGGCTATTGTTGAGAGTGCTGCTATGAACATTGGGGTACATGTGCCCCTATGCATCAGCACTTCTATATCCCTTTGGTAAATTCCTAGCAGTGCTACTGCTGGGTCATAGGGGAGTTCTAGTGTTAATTTTTTTAGGAACCTCCACACTGTCTTCCAGAGGGGCTGTACCAGTTTACATTCCCACCAACAGTGTAGGAGGGTGCATGTTTCTCCACATCCTCGCCAGCATCTAGAGTCTCCTGATTTGTTCATTTTAGCCACTCTGACCAGCATGAGGTGGTATCTCAGTGTGGTTTTGATTTGTATTTCCCTGATGAGGGATGCTGAGCATCATCTCATGTGTCTGTTGGCCATCCGAATATGCTCTTTGGAGAAGTGTCTGTTCATGTCTTCTGCCCATTTCTCCACTGGATTATTTGTTTTTCAGGTGGAGTTTGGTGAGTTCCTTAGAGATTTTGGATACCAGCCCTTTATCTGATATGTCATTTGCAACTATCTTTTCCCATTCCATCAGCTACCTATTAGTTTTATGGATTGATTCATTTGCCATGCAGAAAGAAGCTTTTAATCTTGATGAGGTCCCAATAGTTCATGTTTGCTCTTGATTCCCTTGCTTTTGGGGATGTGTCAAGTAAGAAATTGCTGTGGTTGAGGTCAAGGAGATTGTTTCCTGCTTTCTCCTCTAGGGTTGATGGTTTCCTGTCTCACATTCAGGTCCTTTATCCATTTTGAGTTTGCTTTTGCATATGGTGTGAGAAAATGATCTAGTTTCATTCTTCTGCATGTTGCTGTCTAGTTCTCCCAGCACCATCTGTTAAAAAGGCTGTCTTTTTTCCATTGGATACTCTTTCCCGCTTTGCCAAAGATTAGTTGGCAGTATGTTTTTGGGTCCAATTCTGAGTTCTCTATTCTATTCCATGGGTCTGTGTGTCTGTTTTTTTGCCAATACCATACTGTTTTGATGCTTACAGCTTTGTAGTAGAGGCTAAACTCTGGGAGGTTGTGATGCCTCCCGTTTTGGTGTTCTTCTTCAATATTACTTTGGCTATTCGGGGTCTTTTGTGGTTCCATACAAATTTTAGGATAGTTTGTTCTAGTTTTGAGAAGAATTCTGGTGCAATTTTGATTGGGATTGCATTGAATGTGTAGATTGTTTTGGGTAGTAACGACATTTTAACAATATTTATTTTTCCAATCCATGAGCATGGAATGTTTTTCCATTTCTTTGTGTCTTCTTCAACTTCCTTCATGAGTTTTCTGTAGTTTTCATCATACAAATCTCTTATATCTTTGGTTAGATTTATTCCTTAGGTATTTTATGGTTTTTTTTTGTATAATTGTGAGTGGGATCAGTTTCTTGACTTCTCTTCCTGTTGCTTCATTGTCAAGTATTGCTAAGCTGGCTTTCTTTTGAAATCCATTTGCATGATAAAGGTTCTCCATCCTCTCATTTTCAATCTGAGGTGTCTCTTTAGGTCTAAAATGAATCTCCTAAAGGTAGCACATAGATAGGCCTTGTTTTCTGACACCCTGTATCTTTTGATTGGAGTGCTTAGTCCATTTAAATTCAAAATAATTATAGATAGATATGTATTTATTGCCACTTTATTACTTGTTTGTCACTGTTTCTGGAGATTTTCTCCAATCCTTTCTTGTCTCTCTCTTTCATGTTTTGCTGATTTGCTTTAGTAATAGATTTGAGTTCCTTTCCCTTTATTGTTTGCATGCTTGTTAACGTTTTTTTCAATATGTGCTTACCATTAGGTTTGTATATAACATCTTTTGCAAATAGTCTATTTCAGTTGATAATCATTCAAATTTGAAAACATTGTTTTCTCCTCTCCTCCCCATGTTATCAGTATATGCTTTTATATTTCATATCCTTTTTTTGTGTGTGAATTCCTTGACTGATTTTTACAGAAATATCCATTGTTACTGCTTTTGTGTTTCATGCCTTTTACTGTCATTATTGATCTCTCCTTTCCACTTAAAGTGTACCCTTTAATATTTCTTGCAGGGCTGGTTGTTTAGTGGTCATGAACTCATTTAGTTTTTGCTTGTCTGGGAAGCTCTTCATCTCTCCTATTCTGGATGACAGGCTTGCTGGACAGAATATTCTTGGTGGCAGATTTCTCCCATTCAGCACATTGAATATATCTTGCCACTCCCTTCTAGCTTGCCAAGTTTCTTTTGAAAAATCTCCAGCTAGCCTTGTGAGTTTTCCCTTGCAAGTTAATGACTTCTTTTTTCTTATTTCTTTTAAGATCTTTTTATTTATCAGTATATTTTGCAAATTTAATTACAATATGTCTTGGTATTAGCCTGCTTTTGTTGATTTTGATGGGAGCTCTCTGTGCCTCCTGGATATGGAGGTCTGTTTCTTTCCTCAGATTAGGGAAGTTTTCAACTGTTACTTCTTTTTTTTTTTTTTATGTTTTTTATTTATTCCTGAGAGAGAGAGACAGCGTGAGCAGGGGAGGGTCAGAGAGAGAGGGAGACACAGAATCTGAAACAGGCTCCAGGCTCTGAGCTGTCAGCACAGAGCCTGACACGGGGCTCGAACCCACGAACCGCGAGATCATGACCTAAGTGAAAGCCGGACGCTTAACCGACTAAGCCACCCAGGTGCCCCAAACTGTTACTTCTTCAAATACATTTTTTGTCCCTTTTTCTCCTTCCTCCTCTCTCCTCCTCCTCCTCTTCTTCCACCTCCTCTTCTTCTTCTTCTTGGACTCCTGTAATACAAGTGTTTTTCCATTTGATGGAATCACTGAGTTCTCTAAGTCTATTCTTGTGCTGCATAATTCTTTCTCTCTTTTGTTCAGTTCCATTATTTTTCATTATTTTGTCTTCTAGATCACTAATTCATACCTCTGCTTCTTCTAGTCCACTGTTTATTGCATCAAGGCCTGTTTCCAAAATCATTTATTGCATTCTTCATCCTTGATTATCTTTAACCCTTTTATCTTTGTGGTAAAGGTCTCCCTGATGTCTTCCATTCTATTCTCAAGCTCAGTGAGTTTCCTTATGATTGTTGCTTTAAATGCTCCATCAGGCATGTTACTTATATCTTTTTCACTTAGATCTCTGGTTACAGCTTTACCCTGTTCTTGTATTTGGGATAAATTCTTCTGTCTTTGCATTTTGTCTAAGTCTCTGCCTTCTCTGTGTTAAAAAAGCCAGTTATGTTTACTGATCCTGAAAATAATAGCCTTATGAAGAAATGGTCACAGAATGCCCAGGGCTGGTGCTTCAGGGAGTGTCCCCAGTGTGTTGCTGCATGGACTCTGCTCTTGTGTTTTGACTGCTCTGTCCTTTAGGCTCTTGGTCTGCAGCAGCTCTCCTTGCCTGCTGTGGGCAGTGTTTGGTCCCTGGCCTGAATGTGATGAGTTTTAACTAGATGTGTTCTAGTCTGCTCGTGAAATGAGACTTGACACCACCTCCACTAGAACTGAGGCCCTACAGAACTCTTTGTTTGGGGGACATGGTGTGGGAAGGGCTTTGTACTGGTCTTCTTGGGGAGGGGCTATGGCACTGGAATTGAGGCAAGTGTAACTGAGAAGTACAGTGTTGCACCAGAGCATAGGGGGCTGGGGCTTGGTGTAAGCAAGTTAGGCCACCAGTATTGGCACTGAACTGCTTCCTGTAGATGGCCCTGTGTTTATGCTGAGGAGTGGGGGAGAGAAATGCTGCAAGCCAGCTCCTTGGTTCCCGAGAGGTGCCACCATGAACACTGCTTCACAGGGATGTCTTCTGAGAGAGAAAATCACCTCTCCCCTGTGTGCCCTAGGTGTTCTTCAGATTTGTTTCCACATTGTGTGCTCTAGGTTGATTGCCTGCCTTCTCTCCAGGAACAGTGCAGTGCCCTCTGTTGCTACACCAGCCAAGCCCAATGACCTTTAAAACTCCAGGCTTTAAGAAAAATTATAATTAAAAAAAAAACAAAACTCCAGGCTTTATGCTCCACTGGTTGCAAAAACACAAAATTCATCCTCTCTTGCTTTCCAAGCCAATGGCTATGGGGAAACATACTCATCGTACATTCCTCTTGTGTGCTCCTCTTCATCTCTCTCTCTCTCTCTCTCTCTCTCTCTCTCTCTCCCTGCCTCCCTCTCTTCCCCTTGTCTGGGACCATGGCTCCCTCCCATCTGCAACACCTGTGATCCTTTCTCCCCTAAATCACATCTCCACATATCCTACCTTCTCCAATGTCACTTCTTGTCTCCCTTTTCTTATGTAGTCTATCCTGCCACTTTCTGGGTGAATTTCTGGGGTATTTAAGATAATTTGATAGTCATCTACATGTGTTCATGGGACAAGAGGAGACTAGGGTCCACCATTTTCCTCTTTCCCCAACATTTATTCATTTTTTGACTGAAACAAAGTAAGTGTATTTCTAAGATTTAGATTGTAGACAAATTTTTGAGAAGAAATGTAAAAAATGGACTGAGACTTAGTAAGGAAAAAGTCCTATGTTTATGGCTATGCTTTCTTCTATAAGAATAATGTTAACTCCAGTAAGTTAGGGGAAAACATAGAAAATAACCTTATCACCTTAAATAAGAAACAATTTCTGAAACAAGATGCAAAACTCTTAATCACTAAGAAAAGGTTCATAACTTCATGTTCATTTAAACTGAAAGACACATTTAAAGATAAAGTGTAAAAGGTAAACTCTTGGTCAGGAGGCCACATTTACCAGATATACAGAAGGCAAAGATTAATTCCCCAACTATGCTTAAAGCATGTACTCATACACATGCACAGTGAGATATCATTTCACACACTCAAAAGACTATTACAAATAATAAGTTTGATTAATAGCAAGGGTAGAGAAGAATATGCGGGGAAGGAGACTTATGTAGGTGGGAATGCAATTTGTTAGGAAAATGTGGACAATTAGTCAGAATCTTTTATGACTGAAAATATATATTCCTTTTGGGCCAGAAATTCTGCTTCTTAGTTTGTAACCTATGGCAAACATTACTGCAGCACTGCTTTTAATAGTAAAATATTAGAAATAACCTAAATATAATCAATAGGGGAGGAGTGTGAATAAAATTTTCTAAGTAATAGCACATTATGATTTCATAAATGAACTAGATTTCTCTATCTCAAAGTGATTAGACCTCAAAAAGTGTGATTTTTATTGAAAAAAGCCAGGTGCAGAATCGTATGTGACATTATAATATACACATTTGAGAATTCTAAAGAAAACACTTAAGAGATAATTTTTGGAACACAAAACCAAAAACTGAACAGATTCCAACTGTTACCATCATTCACGCAGTTGTTACCTCAGACTAGTTCTTATGTATTAAAATAAGACCTCTTCAAATATCTCAGGAGAATACAGTTGTTGATGTTTTGCTAACTTCTTGAGTCATTTTATTAATTTATTCTTTAAATATATCAAATTCATGCCAGATTCCACAATAAACAAAACTTCAATTACTCTGTTTAAATGAAGAAATCACATCTTGCTAGGTTGGAGAAAAGGAATTAACCAAAGTAGAGACTTTTTTAAACGTTAAGAAAATATAAACCTTGTTCATTATATTGAGCATCAAATACAGAGCAATCACTTACATCTATATCATAGAGGTACCTACACTGCATAAGGATGCCACAGAGTGGATGAAGACTTTCGTTGGGGAGAGAAGATACCCAAGCAGAGACCAAAAACAATTACATGATGATTCTATTAGTTTCCTAGGATGCCATAACAAAGCACACAAAGTAGCTCTAAACAATGCAAATTTATGTTCTCAGAGTTCTGGGGGTTCAAAGTCCAAGATCAGAGTTGGTTCCTTGTGAATGCTCTGAAAGAGGCTCTGTTCCATGCCTCCCTCCCTAACTTCAGGTGGTAGGCTGGGCATTCCTTAAAAATGATTACTCTACCCCAGNGACCCAAGCGAAAGTCGGACGCTTAACCGACTAAGCCACCCAGGAGCCCCTCTGCCTCTATCTTCACATGTCTTTGCTGGTGTCCAAATTCTCCTCATTTTACAAAGATACCAGTCATACTGGATTAAAGCCAACCTGATGACTTCATCTTAGCTTGATTAATTCTGTACGAATCGATTTCCCAGTAAGGCCACATTCACAGATACTAGTGTTAGGACTTGAACACATGATTCTCTGGGAAACACAACGGATCCCATAATAATGATGTCATTCACAATCCCTGAAAAAGGCACTGACCACTGCTAGTGGTAAAGATTACCACTTTAAAGAAGCCAGAGGGGCGCCTGGGTGGCTCAGTTGGTTGGGCGTCCAACTTCGGCTCAGGTCATGATCTTACGGATCATGGGTTTGAGCCCCGCACAGGCCTCTGTTCTGGCAGCTATCTCAGAGCCTGGAGCTTGTTTTGGATTCTGTATCTCCCTCTCACTCTGACCCTCCCCTGCTCACGCTGCCTCTCTCTCTCTTTTTCTCTCTCTCTCTCTCAGAAATAAATAAAACATTAAAAATTTTTTAAATAAATAAATAAAGAAGCCAGAGAGAGACAACTTTTACCAGCACAGAGCACTCCAGGTCAGTGGAACTGCATACAAAAAATGGCAGTGACGCAAATCACATGCATTTCAAAGAATCACTTTCTTGCTAAGAAGTAGTGTTTTCAGTACTCAGAAGAAGATAAATGGTAATGTGATCTAGCCCCTTCACTCAATTTTTTATTCAACAATTCATTCATCCCGTAACATTACCACAAAGTTAGGACCTGCCTAAGTGCAGGCGATATAATGTTGAGGGGCAACAGGCAGAACTTCTGTCCTCATGGGAGAAACCAAGTCAGTAAAACAGACAAACCAATATGAAGTTTGCTGACAGATGCTGGTGTAGAAATATGCACAGAGCTATGAGAATAGACAAGGCCCATTTGATCTAGGCAAGGCAACAACATTTCCCTGAGAAGGTGACAATTTAATCTACACCTGAACCTGTAAGAAAGTCCACTAGTCCAAGGAGGGCAAGTTCAGCTTTCTGAGGAGGAAAAGTAGCAGGTGCAAGCATGCAGGGGTAGGGGGCTAATGAGAACGAGGGGCTGGAGAAAGTCTCGCTGTCAGAGGCAGAGAGGGTGAGAGCGTGAAGCAAAAATACAAGAGCAATCCAGAGCTTACAGAGCTAAGGAAGACATAGGAAGAAGCCATGCCTCTACTGTGGAGGCAAAGAAAGCTTTATGGCAAAACAATGAAATTATTAAACGCAGGCTGTTAACAATCACTCTGGCCGCATATTATCATATACAGGTAGGAACACTAGGAATCAAATAAATTAAATGTTTTGCCAAAGTCACATTCTTCAGAAGCAGAATGGAGACAAAACCAAGGCCTCTGGCCTCATCTTTCATGAAAGCAAAACTGTCGGGGTTGCTCAAACACCTACGAAAGGAGAGGCTTCTCCTCCGGATTCCTCCAGCTAGGTAAAGTCGTGCAAGCGCCAATCCCTCCCCCTGTGTGGTTCTCTCCCTGGACCACATCCAGTCCATCGGTTAACACAGCCAGTTCTTGTAAAATTTTCTTGAATCCATTCACTGGCTTCACCACCCCCTCTCTGGTCTACACCATCATCACTGGTGGCCTGGACAATGACATAGTCTCCGCATCACCATTCATGCTCCTGGAAAACCCTGTTCTCTATACTGCTACCAAATTGATATCATGGGTTGTTGTTGTTGTGTTTTTTTTTTTAAAGAATGCATAGTATATCATATCACTCCATAGTATAACATATCAACCCCCCCGGTGGCTTATCAAAACAATTCACCACAACCTACAAAACCTGCAAGATCTAGTTCCCACCTACCTCTTGATATGAACTCTGAACTTTCTCCTTAACCACATATGGGCCTTATCCATTCCTCCAGCACACCAAGGTCTCCCCTACCTCAAGGCCTCTGTACTTGCTATTCCCTCTGCCTACAATGTTCTTCTACCAGCTACTTTAAGACTGGTAGACCTTATACTTTAGACCTTAACACAAGTTTCATCATTTGAGAGGGAAGTTTGGGATCATTATATCAAAGCATTTCTAACTCAAAATTTTGTTTTATTTTTTCATAGCTCTTCTTAAATGTCTATAATTCTATCAATCTATCAATCAATCTATCTATCATCTATCTACCTACCTATATATCTAGATATGTAATGTTTCTATTATTTCTATTATTATTTCTATTTCTGTCTACCTCTATTATTTCTGTCTTTTATTTCTATTATTTTCTATTTCTATTATTTCTATTTCTATTATTTCTATTTCTATTATTACTGTCTACCTCACCCCATCAGATGTGAGCTCCCCTAGGCAGGAACTCTGTCTTCATTGTTTAATGCTGCATCTTCTTCTTCTCCACAGTCAGTGATGAACACACAGAAGTTGTTCAATCACTCTTGGTTGAATAAATGGATAAATACACACAGTGATCAATGTATGCTTTTAAAAGCACTAAGAATGAAAACATGAGGAAGATACACAAAAACAATTACGAAAATCTCCCCAAACTCTCATCTAAAAGAAATCATGACTTTTAAAACACCCTCCTTGGACAAATGTGTTTTATAAGAAAGTTTAAAAAGAAACTTTTTTAATCTTGAGTTTGTCTTTATCATAATGCACTAATGATCTTCCTTCCTTCTTTCCTCCCTCTCTCCCTTCCTCCCTCCCTTCCTCCCTCCCTCCCTTTACTTTCTTCCTTCCTTCCTTCCTTCCTCTCTACTAAAAAACTATGTCTGAGTTTTCAGAAGAATGAACACACTAAGGACAGTGTTATAAGGGCAGTTGGCATCTTGGTCAGAGGCATCTTGACATATTGGCCCTAAGGATGGACTGTGCTGCATTCCATGTCATGAAACAAGGTGTAGAAAACATAACCAGCTGCTAAGTGAGAAGAGTTGGGGATTTTTTTAACACTTTTAATTAGAATCCTTTCATTGTTTATGACTTAGAAGAAGGACTGCTCTTTCTTATTACTCAGTAAAAACAGCCAATTGTTGATTTCATCTGATTCATTTTCCATAATGTAAACTAAAACTAAGTGGACCATTTCAATTTGAATGTTCTTTTCCCAAAGTTACTCTGTCTGTAAAATGATTTGGAAAATAAGGAGCCATAAATAGATTTCACATGTCTGTGTAACATGTGTTTTATTTCTTCTTATCTGGCTAAAGCACAGCATCTTATTGATTAGTAGAGTTATTTCTTCATTTTTATCACTTGTTTTCAATAAATTACAAATATGTTCATAATGTTAGGAGTTTTTCATAACTGAGCAACAAATATTTACAGAGCAGCTACTATGTCCCAAATCCTGGATAGGGTAATAGAGATACAAATAAACAAAATACAGTTTGCTTCTCCCTAGTATAGAGTCTCATGGTAGAGCCTAGACATAAGTAGTTGAGAATACAGATTTTTCACATAGTCAGCACTTCCCCTAACTAGGTACATGAGCTTGGGGAAATTACTTAAAAATGATTGGATTTGGGGAGAGAGAAATTTTTTTTTCATCAGTAACATGGGCACCTATTTCATAGAGTAATTATATATCTATTATATTAGTAGCGTTCAGTTAATAACAATGATAATGTAGAAAGTGAGGGAAACTGTTCTTGAAAGGAGGCAAAATTTGACTCCATTGTTTTAGGAGAAAGGCAGAATCCCTTATAAGGAAAGAACCTATTTTGGGACAGGATGGATGGACGGATGGATGGATGGATAGATGGATGAGTAGATAGATAGATAGATAGATAGATAGATAGATAGATAGATAGATAGATAAAGATAGCTTACATCTAGGTGTCAGGTAACAATGAGCAAGGAGTCCTGGCTTCCTCATGCTCTACTCTGAGAACTAAGGGGATCATGATCTCAAGACATGCAGCTTGGGAAACTCTGGTCCTGAGACCCTGGGACCTTACAATTCACAGTAGATAAGGAAAGGCTGGAGACATTATTTTTATTTTCTATTTAAGGGAAATAATCTCTATATACCTATTTTCTTCCACAGAAAGAAGACCAAAGGCTAAAATACTATAGCTCTGTCCAGGGGAAGGGGAGTGAACTAGCCATTGATGAATTCCATTGACCTTACTTCCTCTTTGGATTTGCCTTTCATCAGGTCTTCGCTGTTCTTCCACAGTAGGACCTCTCCACCACATAGGTAAAGCCACCACATCTGGCTTAGCCATATCTGTATAGGTAAGTCTGGCTAGATGAATATGCTTAACCACGATCTAACCCACATCTTCCAGTTTCGTCTTTATCTGTAGTTAATAATGATTTTTTGATACTCCATTTTCTGACAGTGTTGTAATATTCCTCAAATGAATCAGAGCATGAGTGCAAAAGAAGGGTATATTTGTAATATTCATTCTGTAGCAGCACTATCTTATAGAATATTTTATAGTGAGAGAAATGTTCTCTACTCTACACTGTCCTATATGGTAGCCAATGACCACATGTGGTACTAAGCACATAAGGTGCGGTTGGTGTGACTAAAGAAATGAGTTATTGATTATATTTACTTTTTTAAAGTGTTTATTTATTTTTGAGAGAGAAAGAAAGCTTGAGCGAGGGAGGGGCAGAGAGAGGGAGAGAGAGAATCCCAATCAAGCTCCATGCCATCAGTGCAGAGCCTGATGTGAGGTTCCATCTCATGAACCATGAGATCATGGCCTGAGCCGAAATCGAGATAACCTACTGAGCCACCCAGGTGCCTCATAACTGTATTAATTTTTAATTAAATTTAAATTTGAAAGGCCATCTGTGGCCAGTGGCTATAATATCAGACAACAAACCCTAGATCTCAATGCTCCTCATGTACTCTCCTGCCTTTTCATTCCCTCTTTGAACCAGAGGGAATATTAGTAGTGACTTATATGGCTGACAAGAGAAGTAATGTATTTTTACACAAATTCTATCTTGATTCTAACCCATGAGTGTATCATGAAGGAATGTGAGGGGTAGAGGGGAAATCTGGTAAGGAATCAATCATATGCAACCACCAAGGACAAGAAATGCCAGAGTGCAGAAAGACCCAGAAAGATTTCCTGGAGATGTGTCATGGAAGAGAAACATTAAGAAGTCACATTTGGATACTAAAAGATAAGACCCTCAGTGTGAACTTCTATGAGGATAAGACCGATATCACCTACTTTGTAATTGTAACCTGGGTTTTAATCATTTTGGTTTAAGGAGAACCTGGGTGTGTGGCTTAGTCAGTGAAGCTTCTAACTCTTGACTTTGGCTCCAGCCATAATAAGGTCTTGAGATCAAGCCGCGCATTGGGCTCTACACTGGGCACTGAGCCTGCTTAAGATTCTTTCTCTGCCCCTCCCCTGCTTGTTCAAGCTCTCTCTCTCAAAAACAAAATAAGCATTTTGGTTTAAGACACACAGAAGTCGTCAGGGAAGAGATGTTACTAAAATTAAACACAGGTTACTTCTGAAGGTTCCATGACAGCCCTATCTGTCTTCCTCGTCCCTCTTCACTGAGTGAGAGTGACACAGCACCACCCACTGGGAACATGACCAGTGACCTCGTATGCACGGACCTCAGTTTACCAGTGGCCACAGCATCAACAGTAACATGAGGAACCTGTCTGCTCCTCAGTCTGTCAAGAGCCTCATGGTTTCTCCTCATCTCAGCTTCTCCCTGTCCAATCCTTTCTTCTTCCCCTTCACCGGCCAACTTGCTGTACTTGGACATGGCATAACCCTGCATGATCTGTGCTCCCCCAGGGGAAGGGCCCCACACAAAACACTTGGAGTGTCTGTGTTCCAGTTATGCCTTGGTCTTATTGGCTCAGCTTAACCCAAGGGCCCCAAAAGGGGCAAGGCAGGGAGATTATTGCTATAAATACTACCATTCTACCCCTAGGATTAGCTTTGATGGTGTGATTAACCAGAAATGGATGGAAATGTAGTATATTTAGGGAACTATTCCAGGGGGGGTCCATTCATATTGTTAAATTCTAAAAAAAAAAAAAAACAACAAACAAACAAAAAGCAAAACAAAGCAAAACAAAAAAAACAAAACTGAAAATCTATTTATAGTATTTCCTTTCTACAGATGATAATATTGAAGTTCAGAGATGCTAAGGAATATCCAAGCTACTAAGGACAGAAATAGTAAGGGCTTTTTGCATTAAAAGAGTCTGCTTCTACTTCCAATTACATTGTCAATATTCCTTAGCAGGAATTTGTATTAGGTCAGAAGTATGGCTATGCTAACACACACCATGATTTATGCCTTGAGTCTCCTCTGAACTATAAGGTCTTGTAGAGATTCCTTATGCAATAATTAGGCCTGTGTGTGTGTGTGTGTGTGTGTGTGTGTGTCTTTCACTAGACTGAATATGCCTTTAATATAATAGGACTTTGAGGGTACCTGGGTGGCTCAGTCTGTTAAGCATCCAACTTTGGGTCAGGTCATGATCCTGTGATTCATGAGTTCAAGCCCTGCGTCAGGCTCTGTGCTGACAGCCCAAAACTTGGAGCCTGCTTTGGATTCTGTGTCTCCCTCTCTGTCTGCCCCTCCCCTGTTCCTATGCTCACTCTCATGCTTTTGCTCTCTCTCATCTCTCTTCCTCTCTCTCTCTCAAAAAAGAAAGAAGAAAGAAAGAAAGAAAGAAAGAAAGAAAGAAAGAAAGAAATACTAAGAAAAACTGAAAACAATACAGCAGGACTTTGAACCTTTCATTTTTCCACTCTTCATGCAGATTTATCCCTTACAGTGTTAACCTTAGAAAAGGTTTTTAATTGAAGTGCAGATATTTCCAAAGACAGATTTGGGATCAACAACATTGCCTTTTGTACCTTTTGGGAACACTTCCAATTATATATGAGTAAGTCTGGAGATGTAATGTACAACATGGTGACTATAGATATTAGTACTCAATTGCATATTTGACAGTTGCTGAGAAAGCAGATCTTAAAAGTTCTCATCACAAGAAAAAACTTGTAGTTACGTGTGGTGATGGATGTTAACTAGACTTTCTATGGTGATCATTTTTCAATACATACCTTTATCAAGTCATAAATGTTGTATACCTAAAACTAACGTACCATGTCAATAATATCTCAATAACACACACAAATGTTGAATATATATTCAAAAAGAATATATACCTTTCTCATGAGGAAAAAAATCTGAAAACATAAAATGGATAATTTATTTTTTTAAGTGTTGCCATTTGACCAAATCTATTAATTTGTTTGTCCTTGAAAGAAAGATGGGATGGCCAGCCAAGTGCTATGTGTTTTTTATTTTCATCAAATGCTTGTGGAGGGTGGAGTAGTAAAATTTCACAGCCTCTGAGTGTGCAGATAAGCAAAGAGAGTGGATATGACCTTAACAGCCCAGAAGGAAAGGAGCTACGGTTAATGGGAAAAAAAGAAAAAAT
The DNA here is from genome assembly GCF_008692635.1 of Crocuta crocuta. Taxonomy (NCBI): domain Eukaryota; kingdom Metazoa; phylum Chordata; class Mammalia; order Carnivora; family Hyaenidae; genus Crocuta; species Crocuta crocuta. The sequence goes on from NW_027528640.1 coordinate 4,092,752, forward strand.
TAGTCATCTTAAGCATCCAAACATACAAAAGTTACCCTCTTCGTGGGAGTCTGTACAGACCCATATTGACCAGGATTTTAGCATTTAGCACTTCAAAATTTTGGTTTTACATTTTTTCAAAGGCTCTCAAAATTACAATACCAAGAGACAGTATTTGCTGAGCATGTGCTATGTTCTAAGCAGTGTGCTAAGTACTTTGGAGGCAGCATTCCCATCTTTGCAACAACCTTCCTAGCTACAGGTGTAATGATTCCCATTTTGTATCCGAGGAAGCTGACCCGCAGAGGAATGAAATGATTTGCCCTGGATCAAGTGACAGAGTGACAAAGTTAGGAGTTGTATCCCTAGAGTCCGAATGTACAACTAACCTCGTTGATTACTATTCCAGCACCACCTTCTTTTGCCAGGGGCATCTGAGGACACGAAGTATCCGACCTGTACTGAATCCAGGCTGAGAGACTCGCCCGGCTTCTGCTCTGTGCCATGGTGTTTCACGTTCCTTTGCAAAGTGGGCCAAGATAGAGTCACCTATGTTTCCCAGCTCAGCTCACACTTTGCAGCTCAGAGAAAACATTGTGAACATCCCTACCTCCCCACCCTACCCACCCCGCCATGGTCTCCTAAATTTCTGACCACTGATGAATCAGTTATCATTGACGACAACACAGCGGTGCCGGTCGTTATAAGATTATTTAAATAAATCACGATTCGTTTGCACAAGGGGTATGTAAATAGCCACTACAGACTATATTATAGAAGAACTGGCATGGACAGTATTTCACACTATGCTTTCAAATAATGAAACAGAATATTCTATATTGCCCCTTTCGGTAAAGGAAATATACAGAAATGTTATCACTGATTACTTTTATCTAGTAGAATTGCACATGTGTGTTTGTTATTGCCTGTAAAGAGTTTATATTGTTTCTGTGACAGGAAAAAGTTCTACTGTTTTTTTTTTTTTTACAAATCATGGTAAATATTCAAATATTAATATTTGATATTAATATTAAAATAAATTCCACTGCTTTTAACTAGATCTTTGTCTTTGGCAGGGAGCTGTGATCACTCTCTAACCCAAGCCCCTGTAGCATACGGTACCTCTACTATGTCAAGTGCCTTGTTTTATGACTATGTATACAAGCCTAACTCTACAAAATAGTAAGAATGCCTTGCACATGCTGTTCTTATCCTCAGAAGCAAACACAGTATTGAAATCCCAGCTAGAAATTATAGCTCAGGGTTCCCTACTCCCTGGTTAACCTCAGGCATTTACCAAACCCTGTCTATCATATAGTTCTCCCACATAATTATTAAATAGATGCATATGTGTCATATGTTTATAAGTATATCACATACCATACTGGGGTGTGGCAAGCCTTATCAAGACAGCTCTTTAATCCAGGAAGAATTTACCATTTCAACAATATGGAGAGAAAACATTAAATGATGAGGATCTAAAGAAAAGAAATGAGTAGAGCAATTACTGTATTTCTAGACCCTTCGGAGCCCTAGGGACACTTTCTCCAACAACTCCACATTAACCTTGGGAATACTATAGACTCCCCTCTCTATTTTTTTTACCTTTTTAATTTATTTTTGAGAGCAATAGAGAGTGAGCAGGGGAGGGGCAGAGAGAGAAGGAGACACAGAATCTGAAGCAGCCTCCAGGATCTGAGCTGTCAACACAGAGCCCGACATGGGGTTTGAACCCACAAACCGTGAAATAATGACCTGAGCTGAAGTCGGATGCTCAACCGACTGAGCCCCCCTCAGGCAGCCCTGCTGAGATTCATCTTGAACAAAGTTTTTGATACCTATAAACTCCACAATGTTTTTGAAAATACTAGACTATAGACTATAAGCATAGACTATAATCTATATTTATATAAATATATAGAGAGAGCTTTTAATATTTACATATATATTTAAATTTATATATAAATATAGACAATAACTCAAAGAATGGAAAATATAAATTTTCAAAGGGTCTGTGTTGCGGGGCGGGTGGATGGAGGGATGTACGTGGAGGTTACAGGACTGTCCTGAGTCATCTCCTCACAGAGATCATAGCAATCCTCTGGCACCTGTTCAAGCCACTGAACTTTGAGTTTCTAGAACATTGGGCATATTTTGGTATGAAACTTTGCTGACGAAGTATGTCACATACGTCACAAGCGTTCAAATTATTTTATATATATTCAAAGTGCCAAGTATGTACTAGCCGCTGCTGACAATTGGCAAGCAAACCATGTATAGTTGTCGGCTTTACAGAGCTTATAATTTAATGAGAGAAAGACATGAAGTCCACAATCACAGGACTAGAGGTACAACTGCAAGCACTCACAGAAGAAAAGCACGTGGCACAACAGAAAAGGGTCTGACCCAACTCAGGCATGCAGAAAACTCCCTTGAGGAAGTGAAAATGGAGCTAATATGTGGAAAACCAAGAGGGGTTCATTACACTAAGCTGGAAGAGAAAGGGATTCCAGGTGGTATGGAAATGGCATCGGGAGAGGCCCAGGGCAGGGAGAAGCAAGAGCTGGTGAGGGATGGAGGGAGGAGAAAGAGACAGCCCAGCTGAAGGGGGGACAAGGGGAAAAGGAACCAGCCAATGCCGAGGGGCATCCTTCCAGGCCGGGAGAGATTTCAATTTACTTTTATCCTAACAACAATGGAAGTAAAGGATGGTTGTTATAAGAAGGTGATATGACCAGCTTTTCCTTTCAAAGGAGCATTCTTGCTTCAGAGAACAGAGTGGAGGGAGGAGAGGAGGGAGACTCACGCCTGAACGGAGGCTATTATAAAGTCCCAGGTGAGAATGGACACCTTCCTGGGGCGGTGGTGGAGAAGCAGCCAAGTGGATGGATTCTAGAAATATTCAGGTCAAATAATACAGCAAGGCAATGCATTCTATGAGGGAGGGGGTGAGGAAGAGGGAGATATACTGGGTGACTCAAGGGTGCTGACTTGGGGGAGGCAGAGAACACTGGAGGGAAAGCAAGACTAAGGAAGTCTTAAGAGTTGTGAATTTCAGACAGAGACACATTCAGTTGCAGAATATATACATATATCTCAATGCCTATCAATATCTACACGTAGATGGATCGACAGAGATAGATAATTGCAGACAGAGCTCTCCAGAGCTCACAGGGACCTAGACAGAAGTGTGCAAGGCACTGGTGTAGAGGTGGCATTTCAAATGAATGATCTGAATGAGACTCTCTAGAAGCAATGGTAAAGTCAAAGAAGAAGGGCCCTGAGGCCAAAGAGAAACACAAAGGACTCCAACATAAAGACTGAGCAGAAGGACACATGCCTGAAAAAGAGAAAGATCACAAGTGCCTAGAAGAGAAAGAAAAAACCCAGAGATGATGATCAGACGAGCCAATGGAAAGCGAGTGTTTCAAGGAGTAGCGTACAGAGTCAAGTGCTACTGAGAGGTAAGGAAAATGAAGACTGGAAAGTGTTTATGGAATGTAGCAACATTAGAGCCCATTACCGCCCTCAATAAAAACCACTCATGCAGGGCCTGGGTGACTCAGGTGGTTAAGCGTCTCTTGATTTCAGCTCAGGTCATGATCTCACAGTTGATGAGATCGAGACTTGCATCAGGCTTTGCACTGACAGTCCTGAGCCTGCTTGGGATTCTCTCTTCCACTCCCAATCTCTATCTCAAAATACATAAATAAACTTTTTAAAAAACCCACTCACGTGGGGGTGCCTGGGTAGCTCAGTCGGTTAAACGTTCAACTTCAGCTTGGGTCATGGTCTCGCGGTTTGTGAGTTCGAGCCCTGTGTTGGTCTCTGTGTTGACAGCTCAGAGCCTGGAGGCTGCTTCGGATTCTGTGTCTCCTTCTCTCTCTGTTCCTCCCCCACTTGCTCTCTCTCTCTCTCTTAAAAATAAATAAAAACGTTAAAAAACTTTAAAAACCCACTCATGCGAAATGATGGGGGCAGAAATAGGAGTTTAGTGAATAGGGAGCAGATAGAAGGTGGACGCGTCAATGAAAGAGAGGGTAGAGCAGCTCTATTAGGAGATGTGGCTGTGGGAGGAGAGTGAGACTGGGCCAGACCTGCAAAGATGACAGGATTTTATTTGGTATGGTTTTGCTTTGCTTTTTTTTAAATTTTTATTTATTTTTAAGAGAGATAGCACACACCAGTGGAGGAGGGGCAGACAGAGAGGGAGACACAGAATCTGAAGCAGGCTCCAGGCTCTGAGCTGTCAGCACAGAGCCTGATGCGGACTTGAACTCACGAACCATGAGATCATGACCTGAGCCGAAGTCAGATGCTCAACCAACTGAGCTACCCAGGCACCACTGGTTTTGCTTTTCTTTCTTTTTTTCTTTTTTTAGTTTTTTAAAAATGTTTTATTTATTTCTGAGAGAGAAAGAGAGACAGCATGAGCAGGGGAGGGTCAGAGAGAGGTAGATATAGAATCTGAAACAGGCTCCAGGCTCTGAGTTGTCAGCACAGAGCCTGACGTGGGGCTCGAACCCACAAACCATGAGATCATGACCTGAGCAGAAGTCGGCCTCTTAACCGACTGAGCCACACAGAGGCCTCTGGTTTTGCTTTTCTTAATGAGAAAAACCAATGTGACAAATCCAGATGAGAGGAGAGATTCCAAGGACAAATAAAAGAAGGGATTATCTATAATGTAAAGAAAAATATTTCACTAGAATATAAGAGGCAGGGATCTTTATGTAACCTGCCTATAGGTCTCTCTCTAGACGCTAAAATATTGTCTTGTTCACAATAGATACTAAATAAACAGTGAGAGTATGACATGACTCTGTAAGATACCTTAACAGCTGGGATAGGAAAGAATTCAACGCATGTGTGGAACCATGTGTGGAAGAATTAGCCTTTTAGAGGAAGGGGGAAAGCTTTTATATTGTAATAAAAAGGAAAATGACAGTATGGGAGCAGGTGTAGGGCTATTTCTATGCTTTGCTAAGTTTCCAATACATGGTTTCTGTTTTCTCATAAAGTAAGTCATGATGTTGGAGTTCAGACCTCAGCAAGGGGAAAAGAGAGAAAGTCAGTTAGAAGGAGAGAATGTTTGCAGTGGCCATTGGAGAGTCGGAGATACATGGTAGAACAGGTTGGTCCTGGGAAAGGGCTTTTTAAGGTTGGTGGTCACAAACTCACGGTGGAAGCCATCTCCATGTCTGGGACTTTCTCCGGCAGAGCCACCTGTTTATCAGAAGCAGATATGGAGACAGAAGATGGTTTGCTCACCCCAGGGTGGGCATGGAACCCCACCGCATAATGAGAAAACGTTCCAAATCTCTTTTGGAGTTATTCAGAAAACTCTCTGTTCTATCTATTGTCACTTTGTCATTGCCAGAAAGTGGTAATCAAATGATTGTAAATAATTATATAAACAGGCATAAAATAGTAAAGTTGGATAACTCCACCAGCTTCTGTAATTAAGAGGACTTGTAATCAGAGAGGAGATAAAATAATCAAACGCAAATAGGTCTTCCTAGTGGTGGAGGATACTTTTGAAGCAATAACACTCAGGCAAAGCGATAGCAATAGCAGTAAAATATCCCCGCAGAAGCCCCAGAGGCCAGGCCATCCTCCTTCACAGATAAAGGGATCTATTGGCAGGTATTTGGGGCATTTGATAACGGACTTGCACATGAATGCAAACAGCTAAAAATCTTCTATTACTCTATTGTTTCTTCAAGTGGTGTTTTTGAGAATAGATTCAATGGCATATAAATGAGAATTTTGCTTAAGCAAAAACAGATGATGTGATTAAGTTTAGGAAGCTGGCTTAAAAAGAGA
>NW_027528640.1:4098887-4120632 GCF_008692635.1 Crocuta crocuta
GAGGGGCAGACAGAGAGGGAGACACAGAATCTGAAGCAGGCTCCAGGCTCTGAGCTGTCAGCACAGAGCCTGATGCGGACTTGAACTCACGAACCATGAGATCATGACCTGAGCCGAAGTCAGATGCTCAACCAACTGAGCTACCCAGGCACCACTGGTTTTGCTTTTCTTTCTTTTTTTCTTTTTTTAGTTTTTTAAAAATGTTTTATTTATTTCTGAGAGAGAAAGAGAGACAGCATGAGCAGGGGAGGGTCAGAGAGAGGTAGATATAGAATCTGAAACAGGCTCCAGGCTCTGAGTTGTCAGCACAGAGCCTGACGTGGGGCTCGAACCCACAAACCATGAGATCATGACCTGAGCAGAAGTCGGCCTCTTAACCGACTGAGCCACCCAGAGGCCCCTGGTTTTGCTTTTCTTAATGAGAAAAACCAATGTGACAAATCCAGATGAGAGGAGAGATTCCAAGGACAAATAAAAGAAGGGATTATCTATAATGTAAAGAAAAATATTTCACTAGAATATAAGAGGCAGGGATCTTTATGTAACCTGCCTATAGGTCTCTCTCTAGACGCTAAAATATTGTCTTGTTCACAATAGATACTAAATAAACAGTGAGAGTATGACATGACTCTGTAAGATACCTTAACAGCTGGGATAGGAAAGAATTCAACGCATGTGTGGAACCATGTGTGGAAGAATTAGCCTTTTAGAGGAAGGGGGAAAGCTTTTATATTGTAATAAAAAGGAAAATGACAGTATGGGAGCAGGTGTAGGGCTATTTCTATGCTTTGCTAAGTTTCCAATACATGGTTTCTGTTTTCTCATAAAGTAAGTCATGATGTTGGAGTTCAGACCTCAGCAAGGGGAAAAGAGAGAAAGTCAGTTAGAAGGAGAGAATGTTTGCAGTGGCCATTGGAGAGTCGGAGATACATGGTAGAACAGGTTGGTCCTGGGAAAGGGCTTTTTAAGGTTGGTGGTCACAAACTCACGGTGGAAGCCATCTCCATGTCTGGGACTTTCTCCGGCAGAGCCACCTGTTTATCAGAAGCAGATATGGAGACAGAAGATGGTTTGCTCACCCCAGGGTGGGCATGGAACCCCACCGCATAATGAGAAAACGTTCCAAATCTCTTTTGGAGTTATTCAGAAAACTCTCTGTTCTATCTATTGTCACTTTGTCATTGCCAGAAAGTGGTAATCAAATGATTGTAAATAATTATATAAACAGGCATAAAATAGTAAAGTTGGATAACTCCACCAGCTTCTGTAATTAAGAGGACTTGTAATCAGAGAGGAGATAAAATAATCAAACGCAAATAGGTCTTCCTAGTGGTGGAGGATACTTTTGAAGCAATAACACTCAGGCAAAGCGATAGCAATAGCAGTAAAATATCCCCGCAGAAGCCCCAGAGGCCAGGCCATCCTCCTTCACAGATAAAGGGATCTATTGGCAGGTATTTGGGGCATTTGATAATGGACTTGCACATGAATGCAAACAGCTAAAAATCTTCTATTACTCTATTGTTTCTTCAAGTGGTGTTTTTGAGAATAGATTCAATGGCATATAAATGAGAATTTTGCTTAAGCAAAAACAGATGATGTGATTAAGTTTAGGAAGCTGGCTTAAAAAGAGAAACTTTTGTAGTGCAGCACCTTTCACATGTAAACATATGCCACAGATATCTAAATTTTGACTATAGTTTACAGATTTCCTCAGATTATTTGTGTAGGCGAACATCTGTATGAGAAGCAGTTTATTGTGATAATCATAAAGCACTGCTCGAAAAGAGTAACTCCGCTTTCCACAGGGGAATTTGTTACGGCACAAACTGGACTGGAATGTTTTCCTCTGTATAACCTAAATCCCACCTGCTCCCACTTACATTAGAGTTTGTAAAGTGTGACCCCAGATTACCTGTATGCGCATCCCATAGCTCCTTGTTAAAATCGCAGATTTTTGTGCCTCCACCCAGAACGAAATGGTCTCTGAGACAGAGCCCAGGACTCTACTTCAAGCGAGTGCCCCCAATTATCATTGACATTTGAGAACCACAGATTTAAGTCAACTTCCTCCTAAAAGTTGTCACCACCCGTATAAGAAACTTGTAAATACTTGGAGGCTGATAGGAAGTTTCTTCCTTTAACTCAAATCTGCTTTTCACAGGCTACCTGGGACCCTGCCCCCCCACCTTTTTTTAATAGTTTATTGCCAAGTTGGTTTCCATATAACACCCAGTGCTCATCCCCACAAGTGCCCTCCTCCATGCCCTTTCATATTAGCATCTGGCCAGACATCCTTCTTCATGCCTCTCCATCTCCAGCTTGCTTTTAATACTTAGCTGGTAGTACAAAGTCTTTTACTAGTAGAATTTGCTAGAATCGCTATGTAAAAACTTTCCTGCTCATGGAAACAGCACCATGTATGTCTAAACCAGTAAAGCAGGAGATGAATGATCTGAAGAAATTTATCCATTTAAAGAAAATCTAGACTGTTTGTTAAATAAACAAACTTGGTTTTCCTCTTCCTCAGATGAAGAGTAAAGATGACCAAGTTAAACAGAATAAGACATAGTACCTCACTCTGGTTTCCCTGTATAAATGGAGGGAAAACAGAATTAAATTTCAGAGTTTTCTGTTAACCAAGGGACTCAGTGAAGGTGTTTTAGTTGATTAAAACTCTCATCAGTTGAGAGAAATTTTTAAAATATCACAATTTTAAATACCACAAAATACCTTTCACATTAATATCGCACTAAAATCCAATACATCTTTATGGTTCAGAGAATAACTAAAGCTAATTTATAGATATGAACAAGTTTTTCCATTATCGTTGCATTTTAAAAATTTCTGTTTTGTAAGCCACCGTGTAATTTGAAATCCAGACCAACACACTGGAATGAAAAACCAACAGAATCTGGATTTTTGTTCTTTTCTGACACCAACACATGAACCTTTAACCCCCTTAGGTGCCAGTTTCTATAACTGTAACATGGAATTGTTGATTAGTGTATATTTAAGTTTCCTGCTAGTTTAAAACTCTAATCTCACTGCCTTTCTATTTTATACACATGCAAGTGTACATGCACACTCACGCACACACACACGCCCACATACGCAAACATGCACACACACCTACACGCTCACACACATGCACACACCTATGCATGCACATACATGCACACACATGCCCAATGCACGCGCGCACACACACACACACACAGAATTTAAACACACCACACTGCAAAGCTCTGCACATGTGATGAAAGACAGTCTCCATAAAACTCTGTGGATGTTAATGCTTACTGCCCATCAGCAATTAAGACTGTAAATGTTGCTCTTCCTTCCGTTAACTCCAGCCCAGTGTCAGACTAACCTAGAAGGAAGATCATGTAATCCATGGAAAGGACAGGGGTTTGCTCTCCATCGTGCGCCTCTCCCTTCACATCCTGTGGAATTAGGGTGAGGGGTGCATGCTGGCCGCACTTGTATGGGACTCATTACCACTTGGAATGCAGCAACCCGATTGAAGTCCTAATAACGACACCACTTGTATCAATAGTTGCAGCCACGCAGGAGCCACAGCCCCGACGCTGTGTCTCTCGTCACTAGCATGTGCCATTGTGAGCGGGGCGACCGCACACGGCCTGTCTGCTTACTCACAATAACTCTCCTTCCCTGGGGAATGAGAGGCAGACAGCCACTGTTCTCCCCCTTTCAACAGACACTGTGAGGGTCTGTTACTCATTATCTTTGGAAGAAAGGACACGGGTCTGCATGGGCAACTCGAGCCTGTATCAGTTCTGGGATCAGAGAGGATGAGGCAGGTCCCCTCTACAAGACAAACGTTACTGTGCTTGTTGCTGATAAAAGCAAGGTTCTCAAACATTCAGCGACTTGACTGGATTATTCGCTTTTACTAACATCTTTATGACCATCTCTTCTGTGGAGAAAAGGAGGCTTCCCTGGAGAGACGCCAGGGGCCCACTGCACCGGTGGGGTATTTAGAAACAGGAAGAGAAAGCTTGCCTCCTGGACCCCACAAAGAGTCATAATCTGAGAGACGTCCTTTCCTCTCTAACAGCACGACCTGGGGTGACACTTAGCATAACAGACTTCCTTATTTGCCATCAGCCAGTTGACTTGCGAGGAGCAATCACAGTATTTGTTTTTAAAGACAAGAACGCGGCATGAAGGAAGGAGTCTTGGGCTGGACCATCAGAGAGTTGTTCAAGTCTTCATTCTGATGCTAGAGAACCATATGATGTCAAGAATATGGTTTAACGTCCCTGCAACCTACCGTCCTTGCCTGGAGGACAAAGACATTCATTAGATTATCTCTAAAGTCTCTAGGAGAAAATTTAGCAAAGTTTAAGAAAATTTGGTTCTAAAATACATTAAGCTTATTTTCCTTCTGTGGTCTGATAGAGTTGTGAGTTTCTCACGTTTTCAATTAATAGTGATTTACTCAAGAGCATTAGGAGCACCTCAATATACTTACACTTTCCAACCAAATATCTATGCCTCCGAAGAGAAAACTTGCATTTCGGCAGGGCCACCTAGGAGCGTGAATAAAAACCAGCTGCAGCACGCTCAACAATGGCCTTGGTAAATGTTCTGAATGTGTCTGTTCATGATGAAAACCAAAGGGAAAACTGAAATGTTATATTTCCCTTTCATTGGGTGGAAACTAGTAATATATAGAATAAAATAAAGGCAACAACCCAGAGAGTCTTTCTTCTTTTTTAACCAGAGCATCTGTGTGGACGTTGTGGAGCCACCAAGACTGAGTTCCCGAAACCATTAGCAAAATGCTCATTTTGTGCCGAGTGATGAGTGCTCAGTGGAAGACACTGGCTGATGTCAACGGGTAAATCATGCTGAAAGCACACACAAGGTTACTGATAGCCCTTGAACATGGCCCCACAGCAATGATGCTTCCTAAGTACTGTCCAGAATCTATCCCGATGGGGGCTCTGCTAAGGGCATGTTTGCTGTATGGAATCAACCCCAGCTTGCATTTCTCTCTTAAATTTTTTAAACCAAAATAAACATCTACCAGCATTATTATAAAACAAGATTCAGGTTCATCATGGAGCCTAGAAGGCTGTGAAATGCATGGCTGGGCTATACCTAGAGGTGCTAAAGTCCCGGGAATTCTCCTGTGCATCGAATCACAGAGCTTCTCCTGACATACCAGCCGTCAGATCACTCTCTCCTAAAAGAGACTCGTCAGGACACTGCAAGCCATCCCGCAATATTTACACAAAGCCAAAGGCTCTTTCCTCACAGGAAGAGAAATGCCCTTATGTTTTCTATACATAGCTCAGGTATCATTTTTTGGAGCATACAGACACTCATCTACAGTTTAACTTTCTCATCATTTCCCATCACTCTGCTTTACTTATTCAGTCAACCAATTTAAATTTCACATATAAATTTCATTCATCCATTTATCAGATAATTGCTGTTGAGTACTGCTAGGGATGTGTGCTTATGTCACCCCATCCCCTCTTTACATTCTAAGCTGGTCTGTGAACAGGTACAGCACTCAATGAGGAATAAAATGTGATAATACCTTTACTGGAAACAAAATAGAGCTGAAAAATGTGGCTTGAACCCAACAAGTTAGATATCATAATCCCTGCCCCTTAAATTGAACTTATTTAATCAGAGACAGGCAGAGAAGCAGAATCCCAGCCCTTTACTGAGTGGGGAGAGATGGAAATATGCCCAGTGCTTACCTATTTGTCACAAGCATATCCACCTTGCAGAAATGGACCTCCCACTGAGGTCCATTTAGTTCTTCCCCTTCCATTTTTCCTAAGATTACACTGCCTTGTGTCTTCCATTGTTTCAAATCAACCACAAGTTCTGAAGAGTCATCCTGTGAAAATATACGAGATATTTAGAAAATAATAATAAAATTTGCACAAGTAGGCAAGAATGAGATCTACTAGCTACAGAGTTGTAACCAGGTTCACAGTTTGAAGAAAAGATCCAGAAAAATGTAGAGGGGAAAAAAAAGGAGGGGAAACAAAACTATGTTTGAAGTTACAGCTGTTTCAACTTTGTGTTATAGCTTTCTGGAAGCATGCCAAAAGTTCAAGTGTCTTCAAAAAAAAGGAAACTACTAGATTTCCTGGTAGATAAAAATAATAATTGAGAAAGTCTTTGAGTAATGGTAGAAATTGGCCTTCACCCACCATTTACAACATATTTCCAATAATATGCTGAGAAGCCACCAAATTGGCATATCAAAACCCTGTAAGAATTTAAAAATCTCCTATTTAAAATCCTTCTTGTTATGAAACCTGTAGATTTGCAGACTTTTTGATTCAAGGTGTTTTCATGTCTACTATCTCTCACTGTTACCACAGTCACCCAGCAAGGTAGAAGGTATCAAAGACTGCGCTATCCCCCCATGTTTATTCTCTTCTCCTGTTGTTACAGGACCTCCCATTTTTAGCTAGACTCACTGTGGTCTAAAATGTAGACCCCCTTTCCTGTATTCCCTTGAGTCAGATATGCCCATGCACCTAAGGCCTGACCAATGTAGGGTGTGCAATTTCTGGGAAGTGTCCTTGAATGTCATGATCTAGTTATCTCCTCCACTCCCTTCTTGCTGAACTGAACAACAAATTAAAAGGCTGGTGCTCAAGCAGCCATCTTACCTACATCATGACTTGGGATCAAAAGTCACATAAGACAGAGTCACGAGATAGCAGCAGCCTTGGTCCCTGACATCACGCAGCCATCATAAAGCTCAGAACTGCTTACTCTCTGGCCTTCCGCAAGAGACAGAAATAAACTTCCCGTCTGATCCATTTTTGTGTGTGTTTTCTGTCAACCGAAACCAAATCTAACTCAAATACGGATATGTGGAGCGCTCACAATCCCTCCACAGGGATAATATGATGCATAAGATGTACATTACGGAACACACCAGTTGCACCTGTGGCAGGGTCCCATAATCGACTGCATTCATACTTTTTCAGCAACACATCAGAATGCTTCCATAGAATGGGATAAATAAAACTATAATAGGTTCTCATCACTTCATGTCTGATTTTGCACATGAATCAGTACAGATTTGGTCACGTTCCACCACCAAATGAGTATCAAAGACCTTTTACTTTTCAGAGATTTGAGGGCTTTAGTATCATGGCCAAAGTGAGCTAAAGTGTAAGACACTTAAGTAACTTGCTTACTATTACATGGCGAGATAGTAGTGTTAAAATGTCCTGACTTCAGCGAGGGTCCTTTTCATTGCATGATGCACATTTTTATTTTTCTCCCAAAGTCCTCATCTATATTTTTATCCATTTAAAAAAGATATGGCTGAACACAGCCCATGTGCAAAGTCCATCCTCTCCCTAAGGAGTATCCGAGGCCATGATTCTCATCTAGGGTATGTGTACGGTGCTTGCTACAAAGCCACAGCATAAATACAGAACATATGTTCCTATAAAGACTTGCACATGCGTGTTCATAGAAGCTTTATTTATAATATCCCCAAACTGTAACCCAAATGTCTATTGTTAGAATGTGTATCATTCTACTATATGGTATATCCATATAAAGGAATAGTACGCAGCAACAAAAAGGAATGAACTATTCATGCTATAACATGGGTGAATCTCAAAATCATCATGTAGAGTGAAAAGAAGAAAACAGCACACGCTGTTTGCTTTTACTTACATATAAAACTCTAGAAATACTGACTAATCCATGGTGGCAGCAAGTGGTTCAGTGGTTGTTTGTAGGAAGAGGAAACAAGGGCAGGAGGGAGGCAGGGCACATGGACACTTCTGAGTGATGGGCATATTCGTTACATTGATCGTGAGGATGGTTCGCAAACGTGCATGTAAGTCAAACCACCAAACTCTACACATGCAACGTGTGCAGCTAATTGTTGACTATACATGAACAAGTCTTTTAAAAGGCTGAAACACCTTTCCGGAGTATGACTTTGATGAAGAGGATTGAAAGGGAAACTCAGGGGCTTAATTAGACTTTTTAAAAATATTCAAACAACAAAAATACCATAAGACATAAAGTAAAACTGCATCACTTCTCAAGATAAAAACACTAGCTGTCAAAACGTAGCGCTTATAGTGGGCTAGGTGTAGCTAACCCTTCCAGATACCCCAGAATCTGGTTATTTTCACTCTTCTCTGAAGTTTGCAGACTTTGGTAGTAAAGTTTGAAGAGCTGCCAAGGGGCTTACAAGGTCACGCAGCAGATGTAGAAAGTCCCCAACACCTCTGACATACTGTGGCCTCTCTGTCTCCTGTGGTTTTAGCCCAACTGTTGCATCTTCTTACATCATGGGCATCTTGTCTATTTCTATTTAGGAGCACTAGTCACTTATAACCCAAGGAGTAAACAGCGGGGAGTATTCCTCATCCTACTATAGCTGTACAATCCTGGGGCATGGGGAGAGTGAGCCCGGTGTGCAAATGCCTGTGTTTTCTCCCCAACATTTTTTTTTCCTAAAGCACCACAGGTCAAATGTGAGGAAAACCTTGAAGCACTCGGCGGACATTGTGAAGACCATAATTAGTCCTCCTGATTCATATGAATAATCAGGAACATAGGAATTCACCAGAAATTTCTGATTTTATTCAGATGTTTCATATGAAGAATGTGTAACCTTCTTGATGGAAACACTACCATGATGCTGTGAAGCCCTAGATTTTATAAAAGCAGAAATTCAAAAATTCAAATAAACTCATACTGTAACTATAGGAGTTAACTCTCCTTCAGAAGATGGTGTGTATTAGTATACAAAGGGGGTTGGAAGAGGGGTGGGGGGATGACAGAACTTTCTGACTACTCAAGAGAAGGACTCTCAAATCCAATAGGGTCTAGAAAACATCACTCAGAGGTAACTGAAAGCCATGTTATCAGGAAACATGATAGGATGCCTAGTCAGCCCAAAACATTTAGGGTAGAGTCCAAATTAGTTCATCTCAGGGCACTTGCCTGATATGATCTTGGAGATCTTGGTAATCTTGGAGAAATCTTTAAGAAACAGTGGAGAAAAGTGTTGGAAAGTTTTCTAATCTTCTGAAGAGCGAACAGAAAATTTATGGAAACTATGAAGAAGAACAATGTTTTTACCCCAAAAAGACTAGAACCAACTGTGAAATGGGGTCTGTGACCATTTTAGAAAAAAAAAGTTATTAAAATGTAGCATATACTCATTAACAATTTCTGTATAATGTGTTTTTTTTTTTAATTTCTAGGAGAGAGAGAGAGACAGCGCGAGCAGGGGAGGGTCAGAGAGAGAGGGAGTCACAGACTGAAACAGGCTCCAGGCTCTGAGCTGGCAGTCAGCACAGAGCCCAACGCGGGGCTCGAACCCACGAACCGCAAGATCATGACCTAAGCGAAAGTCAGACGCTTAACCGACTAAGCCACCCAGGCGCCCCTAACAATTTCTGTATAAAATAATCTCAGTTTCACCTTATACTAAGTAGGACAAAGATCTGTCCGGGCCATGACAGAACATATCTTCAAGTTATTCCCATTCAATGAAGAACAAATTCATCACATGAAACAGCATCTTGTTGACAGATGAGGTGAGGACACAGGGGCTGTTCCCTATGCCGCATGAATCCTAAGTGGGGTCTCTAGCTGTTTTCCACAAGACTGTACCTGGAGAAAGCCTCACACTTTAAAGAAAGATAAGGTTTAGTAAAAAAGTTAAAGTAAAAACAACCTTAGAGCAAAGACAATAATAAACTAAAGAGGTTTACGGGCAGGAAAGGAAAGGTTCTGGAAGCTATTTCAAACATGACTAGCTGTAATAATTGAAAATGTTTTACATGCATAAGAAAATATTTAGATGGAGCTTTGAAAAACTATTTGAATGTATGTTATGTTGATGAAGGAAAATGCTTTATTTTTTGCTCTTCCCAAGGGCATAAACAGGACCAGTAGTTGGAATTTACAATAGAGCTGATTCAGGTTCGAAATAAGAAAGAATTTATAACAATTGTAAACATTCAACAACTGATTTTTGGTTTCGCTTCAAAATTATATCATACCCTTTATTTGCCAGGCTTGCAATATTGCAATGTTTCTAATAAGCATGACTTTAACAAAGGATTTCTACCTCAGAGTCATGCTCAAGCTTTAACACACACACTTTCCTTTTTTAATTTTTCTAAAGTTTATTTATTTATTTAGAGAGACAGCACATGAGTGGTGAAGAGGCAGGGAGAGGGAAAGAGAGAATCCCAAGCAGGCTCCGCACTGTCAGGACAGAGCCCGACATAGGGCTCAGTTCCACCAACTGTGAGATCATGACCTGGACTGAAATCAAGAGTCAGAAGCTTGACTGACTGAGCCACCCAGGCACCCTGACACACATTTTAAAGACATGTGTACCAATACCCTGTTTGAAACATTGTTTATAAAAGCCTTCTAAATAAATTACTTTCAGAAATCCATACAAAGGCATGATAGGTAGCAGTTGCTAAGAGTAAGGAAGATATATCAGGCAGGCTATGTCAGTATTAAGTAAAATCTATTACAGAACATTATGCCAAGTTTGATCTCATTTGTGTAAAATTAAGAGGATAGATGTATTTTATATTAGCATGTGTTTATATATGCACAGAAAAATTCTAATAGTACACATAAGAACCATCGTGCCTTTTTTAGACACACTGGAAACCAGAAGAATTACTTTTCTCTTTACAACTTTAGAGATATTTCTACTTTGTAAAAACCATGAGTGTACATTATTTTTTAATATGTAAACTAATTTTAAAGTCACTGTACTTGTTATTGAAAGTCTAATCTAATTATTACATACATCCTATCATTATACCTATACTGTTTATATTATATCTGTGTTGTATATAATTATTATATCTAATAGGATTATCTGATTATTAGTTATTACCATTGACGTGGTTATCTCAGAGAATCAGTTTTTCCAGGAGGACTAGGATTTTCTGCAATTTTCTAGATGTGAACTCTGACTGAACACTTATCTCTGAGCCCAACATTTATTTTCTGTGACGTGAGGAGAACTGATGAAGCACAATGAGGCTTACAGCAGACACAACTGAGAAAGGATTCTCTGTTTTACTTAAGTCTCCTAACAAGGATTTATTACTGTGTATGAAGCCCAAAAAGGCTTATTATAACAGAATGCAGTATTTCCCAGAGACAAGGAAGAGTCACTCTAATTCTCCAAACTTCCCCCATCCTGGAATTTGACCCTTCCCTTACAGGCATAATAAAGTAACTTTCTAAGTTTCTAACACTTTTCTTTATTATCTTTCTTTTAGTTTCACCAGTTTCAAACCTTCACGTGACTAAAAATTACACTAGAGAGATGTACACAAAAAATTATCCATGCTACGCTTTATGGGTAATTGAGGGACATTATTTTTCTTTTTATATGCTAACTAAAAATCTATTATGAATGTATATGGATATAACAGATTTTAATTAGCTTATAAAATATATATTGCAAAATACATAGTATATCATATATATTATATGTATGTAACACATATATGCATATAATATATGTGATATAGTTATATGTTTTATATATATGTATTTTATGTGTGTGTGTGTGTGTGTGTGTGTGTGTGTGTGTGTCTACGTAGAGGGTTGAATTTTGGTCCCCAAAAGATACGTCCACCCAAAAGCTCAGAATATGACTTTATTTGGAACAAGGGTCTTTGCAATGTAATTAAGGTAAGGATCTTGAAATAAGATCATTTTGGATTCAGGTGGGCCCTCAATCCAAGGCAGGTGTCTTTGTAAGAGGCAAAGACAAAGACAGACACACAGATGAAGACCATGTGAAGACGGTGGGACACTACCACAAATCCAGGCACCACCAGAAGCTGGAAGGAAAGAGGAATGGTCCTTCCCTCTGAACATCTGGGAAAGCATGGCCCCGCTTCACCCAACACCTTAATTTCAGACTTCTGGCTTCCAGAACTGTGAGAGAAAAGGCGTCTGTGGTTTTAAGTCCCAGGTTTGTGCTAATGTGTCAGGACGCCCCCAGGAAACTGATATAAAATATATACATACCGACCATACCACTGTTATCCTAACTGGAGCATTTTTGAGAATAAAAGGAGGGCACAATCATTAATGATTGTAGGACAGTAGGGTCAAACAGCAGTGTTTAGCAGACAAAAATACTGCTAAAATATTTTCCATTCCTAAAATCTAAGAATCCTGGGGCGCCTGGGTGGCTCAGTTGGTTAAGCGTCTGACCATGATCACATGGTTTGTAGGTTCGAGCTCCACATCAGGTTCTAGGCTGACAGCTCAGAGCCTGGAACCTGCTTCAGATTCTGTGTCTCCCTCTCTCTCTGCCCCTCCCCCACTCATGCTCTGTCTCTGTCTCAAAAACAAATAAAACAAACAAACAAACAAATAAATAAATAAATAAAATGAAATCTAAGAATCCGCAATTCATAATAACTAGCGCAGATATATTTGAATATTTCTATAATTAATGAATATCTACTTTCCCCTTTTAAAATTTAATGCAGCAGAGTCAAGAAGGGTGAGAATCTGTTGATGTGCTAAAGATTTTATCCAGTTTTTAGTGTATTTCTTCACAGGACAACTGATTCTTATGTGCATTATAAATGATTTGCTTCAAAGGGCAGATAATTAAGGTTTCACACTATATGCCACTCAGTCTGAGACCAATGGAAAAATAAGAATTGAGAACCAATAGGTATTTTAGCTCTTTTGATTGGTCACAATTTATTTTCCTGGTTGGAGTGGGAAAGATGGTTGAAAACATATGTTTTTCTAATATAAGTCAGTCTCTTGGCAAGAAGTCATCGTGTGTGTCAGTTCACATTACATAAACCTCCCCAAGATGTGTGCTGTCCCACACATAGGCCCACTGCAGCTGCTCTAAGAAATAGTTCTCCCGTTTTATTATTTGCCCCTGCTAGGGGTGGTGGCCTGTCCCCTCCTCATCTTTCGAAAACACACAACCTAGAACTGCTAACATAGAAATTAAAACTTAAAATGTTTACTTATTTATCTTGAGAGAGAGAGCAGGGAAGGGGCAGAGAGAAAGAAAGAGAGAGAATCCCAAGCTGACACCACACCGTCCAGGCAAGAGCCAGATGTGGGGCTCGATCCCATGACCCTGGGATCATGACTTGAGCTGAAATCAAGAGGCAGACACTTAACTGACTGAGCCTCCCAGGTGCTCCAAAACTTAAAATGTTCTTAAATCAACCAGAAGCAAATATCTAGGCTAATTTAAGCACTGTGAGCATTATATTTCGTTCTGAACATCTACTTATCTGGGTGAAATGAAAAGCATAATGTCTGTTGTAAAAAAAAAATCTATACCCATTAGTCAGGTGGTAAGAAGTAAGCAACCCACTCCTGGGTCATTTTGCACAAGTCATTTGTACAACATAATGTACTATAACCTTTAAAGTATCATCAACAGGGGCTCCTGGGTGGCTCACCTGGTTAAGCATCTGACTTCAGCTCAGGTTATGATCTCACAGTCTATAGGTTCAAGCCCCGCATCAGGCTCTGTGCTGACAGCTCAGAGCCTGGAGCCTGCTTCAGATTCTGTGTCTCCCTCACTCTCTACCCCTCCCCCGCTCACTCTCTTTCTCTCTCTCTTTCAAAATAAAGACATAAAACAATTTTTTAAATAATAAAGTATCATCAACAGGGAATTTTTCACTAATGTGTTCTTTACGTTATTATTTCTTACAATGCACCTATGAATAACTGTCAAAATGTTCTTTGCTTTATAGGAAAAAAGTACAGAGCTGAGGTTTAAAGAGCTCTTTGCTAACATATGTTTAGGAGGATGAAGTCATACAGATATGAAGGTACTTTGAAAATAATAGCAGCTATTTTGCTATTAGGATATAAGGCCCAGTTTCCTTTTTCGTATATTTCAGTTATGCAAAAAATATCAGTTACAGGTTTAGCTCATCATAGAAGCATACAGCTCTTCATATTTTAATATACAGCTCTTCATATTTTAATATTTTTCTGCCCAAGGCAAGAAAAGGTTATTTTTTGCAATCATGAACAGTTAGGTGTCTCTTCCCTTGAACTGTGCATAGTAACAACGACTGCTGCAGACCACGAAGAGTTAGTAAGTGCGGACTCTCTGGAAGGGTGACTGAGTCCTCAAGGTCCTGAGCTGGCCAAACTTCTGGGATGACTCATGAAAATCCTCCCTAAAGACAGTGAGCTGATTCTGGAAACTATGAGTGATGTTTTGATCGAAGGTAATGGAATGCATTCAATGGGAACATTTCCTCTTCCCTTATGAGTTCTTTGATTATGGTTTCTCTGTGTTCGAGAACATGTGAAGATTATTACTAAATGTTGTACCAACGATCTCAAGTGAAATTCCTGCCTTTATTCACCCTGTGCAGATTTTTAAATTGGAATCTGTGAGCAGATAATTTTATGCATACTTTGTTTTAATTAAGTGAATATACAAATTTACAGGTCACATATTTGAAGGAGATCCCATTAGGCAAAGAAATGTTTTCTGAGTGTATCATTAACAAACAGCAACAACTGAGGCTGATCTGAAGAGAATTTAAAAACTAAGAGAGATTAATGAAATATTAAATGGTTTTCTAGATTATTAGTCACTGAGGATTAAATGTCAACCATGAGAAGGACAAAGAGACTTCTGATGCATAATTATGAGTTTCTCATGGCCTAAATACCCCTGTCTTTCCTCCAGAAAGCTATCAGGCTTATTCTCCCTCCACTATGCTTGAAACCATTCATTAGCAGATAATGCAGGACAGGGAGCAATAGAAAGAAATGGTGGCAGAGGCAGACCCCAAAAAGTGGCCTCAATGTGAGATCCCTGTGTCAAGAGATACAGAGACAGAGTAGGATTCAGAGAGGAGCAGAGAGAGAGGGAGACACAGAATCTGAAGCCAACTCCAGGCTCTGAGCTGTCAGCAGAGAGCCCGACACGGGGCTTGAACCCACAAACCGTGAGATCATGACCTGAGCCAAAGTTGGACACTGAACGGACTGAGCCACCAGGCACCCCATATGTGTTTTATCTAAAAGCAGGGCACTGCAAACTAATGCATGACTGCCCAAACTCTCGTGTCAAAATAACATTGAAGTGGAATGCAGTTAAACTTTCTTGCAGTTAAACCTTCTTGCTTATTTTTGTCAGTACATTTAAATTCAATGTAATATTTCCAGTATGTTCCCTTTTTACTCTATTACTAAGCTATTTGCAGGTTGAAACAATACAACAACAACCACAGCAGCTACGTGTACTGAAAATGTTCCATGTTCCGTGTGTTAGGCCCCATGTAAGCAATTTTACATATAATAGCACATTTAGTAGCCATAATTACACAGCGGGGTGAGTATAATCACTATACCTATTTTATTTTATTTTATTTTATTTTATTTTACAAATAGTTTGTCAAATTTAGTATACTCATTTTATAGCTTAAATAAAAAAAACACTGAGGCACAGAGAACTTGAGACACAGAGATCATAAGGCTAATTATCAGAGCAGCCAGGATTTGAACACAGCAGCCTAGCTGCAAAGCCTATGCTCTTAGTTAATCATATATAACAATATAATCCAAGCAAAACATAAATTGTTTAGAAGATTGTGTTACTTGCCACGGTCACATCCCAAACACGAGCAACATCCATCACTTATATTAGTAGTAATTAATTCATTCACCCATTTACCATGGGCTAGGCATTGGCTATGTAATTCACATAAGCAGTCTCCCCATTTGACATTCAGAAAGACTGAGACTCAGGATGTTTACATTATTTAATTAAAGTCACTCAGCCTGTGAATTGAATATGGAAGCATTCAAATATGGACATTTCATGGGGTGCCTGGGTGGCTCAGTCGGTTAAGTGTCCGACTTCAGCTGAGGTCATGATCTCACAGTTCATGGGTTCAAGCCCCACATCGGGCTCTGTGCTGACAGCTAGTTCAGAGCCTGGAGCCTGTTTCAGATTCTGTATCTCCCTCTCTCTCTGACCCTCCCTGCTCACGCCGCCTCTCTATCTCTCTCTCAGAAATAAATTTTTAAAAACTTAATTTTTTTTTCAAATATGGCCATTTCTGCCTTTCCAATACTGTCTCCTCTGGTGGAAAATTATTAAGTAACCACTACAGTGTACACTGGTAACAGGTAAGTGATCATGGAAACAGGTAATTCTGAAGTTAATCATATTTAATGAATGTTTTAGCATCTGGTTATTGCACACACTTTTTCATAACTGAAAAGGACAGTTACTCTTACCTAAGCCAAAACCCCCAAGATCACTGCCAATTGGCTGTAGCCAAACTTCAAAAATGCTTCATGCAGAAAGGAAACTCACAATGGGGAAGAGAAGACCATTTCCTATTTTACTCGGTTGACAGCTTGAAGCTTAAAAATAAAATAAAAATCAGTCTTGGAACAAGATCATAAAAGGGGTTGATGAATACTCTGCCTGACTTGTGGATTTCTGTTCACCCCAGGCAGACAGGACACGCATAAGCACTTGTTAGCGCTGTGGCCAACACTGCTACTTTGTGGAGATTCAAAATTGTCTCTTCCTATTACTGTATTTTCTGTAGACTATTAGTGTCTGACACCAGGTGGCGATAGAGAGACATGACTGCTTGCCCGTTTTTCTGGGACACAGGATTCGAACCAAAAGTACATTTTTTAAAACTACAATATCACAAAACTATTGTTCTCTCTGTCTCTCTCTCTACACACCCACACACACACAAATGCATTAATCAGGGCTCTCTACAGAAAAAAAAAAGGAAACAAAATCTGCTTATATCTTTTCTAACCAAAATTTTACTAGCACCATTACTAAGCACCATTACCATTTTCAGACAAGGCAGTAGTGATCTTTTACATGCATGTTTCTCCAACCCTGCCTACTTATTAGAAACCCTGAGAGCTTGAGCAACGTCCAGATCGCACCCCAGAATTCCCTAGGCTGAGGCCCAGGCATCCATATTTAAACAAAAACAACAAACCAACTTCCTAGGTAACTCTCATGTACAACTAGGGTTGAGGCTTGCAGCCACAGACACTGCGGTGTTTCTTCATGGGGTTGCAGATTTCTGGATAGGGTTATCATGGAGAACTGAATCTGGTTCTCAATGTAGTACCTTTGCAATAACAATTCAGGTTCTAGAAAACTGATTTATGATGACACGGTCATAAGATTAGCACTTAGAAAGTAGAAAGTCAAGGGGCACCTGGGGGGCTCAGTAAGTTGAGCGTCCGGCTTTGGCTCAGGTCCTGATCTCACAGTTCGTGGGTTCAAGCCCCACATCGGGCTCTGTGCTGACAGCTCAGAGCCTGGAGCCTGCTTCAGATTCTGTCTCCCTCTCTTTCTGCCCCTCCCCTGATCGTGCTCTCTCAGTGTCTCTCAACAGTAAATAAACATAAAAAAAAAAGGAGAAAGTCAATATAGTAATTTACTTTGAGGAAAGAAACTCCTAAATGGGCCACCATTTGGGCCAATTATATTAGCCAACTAGATCTTCACAAAGTAGACAGCCATTCACAATTCAGAAGCAACAAAAACACCGTGAAAACCAAATTCCTATCCAAATTCAGATCATCTGATGCATCTAGAAACCCAACGAAAGACAGAAAATAATCTTCAGGGACAATGGGGCCAACCTAAGTATGATGGTGTGATGGATCTTTGTTAAAAGGGTTGGTTTCACAGACCAAAATTGCTCTGTCCATCAGTGCAGCCCCCTCTTGCTGGATACGGCCAAAGAACACTAATATTTTTTGACTCTCCCTGCGTTTTTCTTGTTTCATAATCACAGACCCATCTGTGACAGGCTGCAGAGGATGAAAGGGTTTCTTTCACTTTCCAAAGAAATCAAATCAATATGACGCATGACGTGCAATCGTGACACCTCAGGACTGTCACTACTCGGCAACCGGCCAGTGGGCAGAGTACGTGCAGGGCCGGGAAAACGTGGATGACGCAGAGCAGGCTTGCTGAGGGCAGTGAGAAGGTCCCCAGGAAGGGTCTCAGAGTCGCAACAGAATTAAATATGGCTCAGGGACCAGAATTTAAAAATCAGCATTTATGATTTGAGTCCCAAAACCCGGTGAGCAAGAGCAAGGCAAGATCCAAATGTCTGTTGGTGCGAGGTGCTGCCTCATCCCCCAAGGGGGCTGAGGGCCTAAGGCTGGCTCGTTGCTGTGTCAGGAGCACTGCTTCTGGAATCCGATTACTGCCAACTGACCTCAGCTCTGCCCCTTCCAATCTGTGCACTTTGAAGCACATTCCATTCAACATCTGAGTACCTGTTTCTTCATCTAGAAAATGGATGAAATAATTATTCCTGTCTCACTGGGCCCCTGTGAGGATTTAGAAGATAGTCCGGACAGGTTACCGGGCTTTGAAGGTGTATATTCCCTGCAGCGGCGGCGGCAGCCCCACCAGGAGCTTCAAATTTCCCAGCTCTACCGCACCCTTAACAAGCTGTCCGGGTTTTTCTGATGCACACCGTTTGCAAGCAACTGATGTAGAAGACTATATGGCCCGGGAAACTGGAAGCACACAGAATCTCTGTTCCAATTACCGGAAGAAGGTAGGAAATGCTAGAGCAGTGGGGCGTAGGGCTGGGGTATATGGGGTCTGGGCGTAAGGGCTCGCTGAGGCACACCAGCTCCCAGGTCTGCTTATCAGCGAAGATTCTCAAGATAAAGGACACAGCAGATATGATTCCAGGTCTTGGAAATGAGAACCTGTCCCTACGTCTGGGAAACACATTTTATTCCTAACCCGATAGATTGGAGACTGCTGACCCACCATCCAATCAGCTATAGTCTGCAGAGCGGATGTCACAGGAAAGAAACATCTACCCCTAAATGACTATCCTTCAGGGAAAAAACACACGTAATAACTCCCAGGTAAGGAGGCCCCGCTGGGAAGAAACCCTACCTATGTTTACTTCAGTCTTTCTAAGGCTTTTGTTTTCCTAAGTTACAGAGAATTAGTTTCTTCTCAAAACATCAAAATCATCTTTCTGCCCCCCCCCCCCCCCGCCCCCAGAGATCTATTTTTCCTGCTCACTGTCCTCTGAAAATATAAATTGGTGCTCCAATATGGTTAAGCCCTTGGAACATACTGATCCTGCCTCCTTTCCATCACTCCCTATCTCCTGGTGGATGCCGGTAACTACATTTTCTCTGGCTGTTCTGCTTCCCTGATTATATTGTAAGGCCCCTGACTCCCAAAGATCTGTCACTCTCTTACAGGACTATCGCAGGACTCTAAACTGGATTCAGGTTAAGAAACATTGGATGTAAGGTTGATCTATACATATTTTAACCTGATACAACTAAAAACGTATTTTTTTCAGATATCAGGTCACCAAAACTAGCTCAGTTTTTACTGAACTACTTACGATTTTGTATTTTTATTCCTGCTGGTTGGCTCTAAAATAATTTCTCAAAGAAGTAACTAGCATATGTTACTACATACCTACACATTATCCAAACACGTCTGAGTTTTAGGTTTAATGTGTGAACCTGTGCTATCCTCATTCAGATCAATGTCGTAGCTGATATAAAATGTCTAAATATATATTGACATATATTCTAGAATTATAGATAATATATACAATTCAAAAAATCCATCCTATAGCACAATGGGTTAAGCATGCTAAGGGTCACATACCACCCTTTTTGAACTTCGATATAAGCTATAACCTCTGAAAGTGAGTCTTTTTACAACAGGGGTTGCTAGAAAATTCATGTATTTGCCAGCTTAATTATTAACATATTCTTTCCCTCTTCCCTTGGCATAAGACAGATCTGCTGAGCGCCAGAACACTGCATTCTATTTATTAGAGTCACGTGTTAAAGTTAACACAGTTGCAGAGCATTCAGAGGGTAAACCTCCATAAACTCCTTTCAAACTTTGCTAGAAGCACGAAAGCCAGGGAACTTTGGGGTCACATCTCAGAAAAATAAAGAATTGTAACCCCATCACCCCTCCCCACTCCAAAGCACATTGAAATAGGAAGATTTGCTGAAAAAAAATCCAAACTAACTCAGGTACATGGTCTTTCAATAGATATATTGGTAAGGACCAGATCACTGATAACGGGGATATGTATGTATGTATAGTTTTAATTAATCAGGTCTCCATAGGTTTCAGGCTGGTAAATCATCCTACTTATTACCTTCTTTTGTTTTTTTTCTTTTATAGTTTATTATCAAGTCGGTTTCCATATAACACCCAGTGCTCATCCTAACAAGTGCCCTCCTTCATGCCCATCACCTCTTTTCCCCTCTCCCCCAACCCCATCAACCCTCCGTTTGTTCTCAGTATTTAAGAGTCTTTCATGGTTTGCCTCCCTCCCTCTCCTTAACACTTAGCATAACACCCTTGAGTTCCATCCACGTTGCTACACATGGCCAGATTTCATTCTTTCTCATTGCCATGTAGTATTGCATTGTATAGATAAACCACATCTTCTTGATCCATTCGTCCCTGGATGGACACTTAGGCTCCTTCCATGTTTTGGCTATTGTTGAGAGTGCTGCTATGAACATTGGGGTCCATGTGCCCCTATGCATCAGCACTCCTGTATCCCTTGGGTCAATTCCTAGCAGTGCTATTGCTGGGTCATAGGGGAGTTCTACTGTTAACTTTTTGAGGAACCTCCACACTGTTTGCCAGAGGGGCTGCACCAGTTTACATTCCCACCAACAGTGTAGGAGGGTGCCCGTTTCTCCACATCCTCTCCAGCATCTAGAGTCCTCTCATTTGCTCATTTTAGCCATTCTAACCGGTGTGAGGCAGTATCTCAGTGTAGTTTTGATTTGTATTTCCCTGATGAGGAGGGACGCTGAGCATCGTTTCATATGTCTGTTGGCCATCTGGATGTCCTCTTTGGAGAAGTGTCTGTTCGTGTCTTCTGCCCATTTCTTCACTGGATTGTTTGTTCTTCGGGTGTGGAGTTTGGTGAGTTCCTTATAGATTTTGGATACTAGCCCTTTATCTGGTATGTCATTTGCAACTATCTTTTCCCATTCCATCAGTTGCCTATTAGTTTTGTTGATGGTTTCCTTTGCTGTGCAGAAGCTTTTTACCTTGAATAGGTCCCAATAGTTCATGTTTATTTTTGTATTATCTTCTTTTAAAAATAATTTATACAAGGGTGCCTGGGTGGCTCAGTTGGTTAGGCATCTGACTTCAGCTCAGGTCATGATCTCATGGTTTGTGAGTTCAAGCCCTGCATTGTGTTCTGTGCTGACAGCTCAGAGCCTGGAGCCTGCTTCGGATTCTGTGTCTTCCTCTCTTTCTGTCCCTCCCCTTATCATGCTCTGTCTCTCTTCTTCAAAAATAAACATTAAAAAATTTTAAAAAAATAATTTCATACATTTTAGCCCTCAATGTCAAGAAACAAAATCAAATAACCAAAGACATTTATTATAAGAGCTTTTTTCTTGTAACTAATCTGTATCACCCTTGCTGAGTACTCAGCTCATGTTCTTTTGTTTTTTCATAGCATTACACACACACATACACACACACACACCAGCTCCTTTTATTTTATTAAAAAAAATTTTAATGTTTTATTTATTTATGAGACAGAGAGAGAGAGAGAAATTGAGAGACAGCATGAGCAGGGGAGGGTCAGAGAGAGAAGGAGAATCAGAATCTGAAGCAGGCTCCAGGCTCTGAGCTAGCTGTCAGCAC
>NW_027528640.1:4120645-4213829 GCF_008692635.1 Crocuta crocuta
ATGGTTTGTGAGTTCAAGCCCTGCATTGTGTTCTGTGCTGACAGCTCAGAGCCTGGAGCCTGCTTCGGATTCTGTGTCTTCCTCTCTTTCTGTCCCTCCCCTTATCATGCTCTGTCTCTCTTCTTCAAAAATAAACATTAAAAAATTTTAAAAAAATAATTTCATACATTTTAGCCCTCAATGTCAAGAAACAAAATCAAATAACCAAAGACATTTATTATAAGAGCTTTTTTCTTGTAACTAATCTGTATCACCCTTGCTGAGTACTCAGCTCATGTTCTTTTGTTTTTTCATAGCATTACACACACACATACACACACACACACCAGCTCCTTTTATTTTATTAAAAAAAATTTTAATGTTTTATTTATTTATGAGACAGAGAGAGAGAGAGAAATTGAGAGACAGCATGAGCAGGGGAGGGTCAGAGAGAGAAGGAGAATCAGAATCTGAAGCAGGCTCCAGGCTCTGAGCTAGCTGTCAGCACAGAGCCCGATGCAGGGCTCAAACCCACGAACCGTGAGATCATGACCTGAGCCAAAGTCGGACACTTAACCGACTGAGCCACCCAGGCACCCCACGCCAATTCTTTTTAAAAACTTCCTTGATTTAGTTGGCTTGTGAGTGGAATTTTTTTTTTCATTTATACTTTTCAGGATCTTTCAAATTTTCTACAATAATCATACAGCAATATAAAAAATATCTTAAATATTTTAAATTGTTCTCATTCTTTTTATGCAAATTAATTCTGCCCTAATTCTTATTTTTTAAGTAACCTCTACACCCAATATGGGGCTTGAAGTTACAACCCAGAGATCAAGAGCCAGACAGGTGCCCCTCAACTTTCTTATCAGACTTGGTTTTCAACCTTATTCATCTTAACTACTATTTTTTTAGCTCTCTCTAAATTTAACACACACCCGTATACACCTCTTGAATATAATTTTGAAATATAATCCAGTATTAGCTGACATCTCTGTAACAAGTCTTATGTTTGGTAGCAAATATCCGACATTGCCATTGATTTTAATCTAGTTGTCAAAAATTGCACCGGGGCACCTGGCTGGCTCAGCAGGTGAAGCATGAGACTCTTGATCTCCAGGTTGTGAGTTTGAGCCCCATGCTGGTATGGAGATTAGCTTTTTAAAATCTTAAAAAAAAAAAAAAAGGAGAATTACATCAAATCTATCAATATGTTGCTTCTCTGAAAAGATGATGGTGTAAGGAAGCTACATAGTTTTCCTTTACTTTTTATTATCACTCTTTCGTAATGTAAAGCTTGATGATTTTGCTTTGAACTTGTAAACTTAAAATGCTACTTTTAAGGAAAAAGAAAAGGAAAGGAAGGAGGTTTGTGTTAATGCCAAGAGATTGAGGCTCCACTTTGGACAGAAAAATGGCTAATTTCAACCTCAATGAGGCACTGGGGATCTGTGAAAACCCCTAATGTAACGAGTTACTCAGTCATCCTTTTAAAGTTAATACACATTTTTGTGGAAGCTCATACTGAAATGTGTAATTGGAAAAATAAATACAGAAGAGTATATACACAAACAGGAATCCCCAGTTTGGATAAAAGCTGAGTTCTGGAAAGGGCATTAGCTTTTGGAAAGCACCTGTTACATTGTCATCATATCTAAATGTCCGATTGGATTTTTGGTAGACTCCCTAATGATGAGCAATTGAAGATTCTTTGGCTAATCAAAGGCATATG
This sequence comes from Crocuta crocuta, assembly GCF_008692635.1. Lineage (NCBI taxonomy): Eukaryota > Metazoa > Chordata > Mammalia > Carnivora > Hyaenidae > Crocuta > Crocuta crocuta. Next base: position 4,122,360 of record NW_027528640.1, read on the forward strand.
CATTCCTAGGGCTTTTCCATCCTAGTGCACAGCTGTAAGGTTCCATGGAAATCTGCACCTGTTCTCTGGGTGGATGCCACGCCCCACTCCTCTTGGACCAGCGTGGCCAGTGATGCTGTGGCCAGGACTTCTGCAGCCTCACGCTGGTGCCTTCAGAACTCCACATTGCGTCCACTCACCCTGAGGACAGAAGGCTGCCTGGTGGAATCTGCTGTGGAACCTCGATCCCTTATTTGAGCATCTGCTCCACTGGACCATCTCAGCTGCCTTTCTGGCAAATGAGTGAGTGCGGAGACTTGCCTGTTAGCTCTTCTCAGATCCCATGTGGCTCTTTGCTGCCCAGTTCCCTCGTTCTCATTCTCGCCAAACATCTCCTGCTTTGGGATTCTTCCACCTTCCTTTAGCATGTTTTGGTCCTAGGAATATTCATTTTCATTGTCATTGCTGCCCAGATTTATTCTGGAACTCTCAGCGGCAGCAATATGATGATTTCTAGATTGTCTTCACTTTCTTTTAATTTCCCTCCTATTCCTATCAGATCAAGTTTACAACCATTCTTCAACGTTGTGCTAATAAGCCTTAGATCTGTGGCATGTTCGGAATAACTTTTTCTTTCTTTTAATTTCCCCTATGACCTTGCGACTCAGAGAACTGTCTGTGATTCAGTGGTGTATGTGTCACCTGGGAGCAGAATCCAGGTCCTGTGTTGGACTTAAAATCAGAACACACACGTAACTGGGCCGGTGATGTACTTGCACATTACACGTGAGAAGCACTGCACTATGATTTCACTGGTAATGGCAGTATCTTCTTCAATACCGTTAGTGATGCAGGGCCTCCACTTTCTTAGGCAGACTATGTTATTTGGGGGCAGCTTCCATCATAAGAAAGACCTTCCAGGGCACCTCGGTTAAGCATCTGACTTCGGCTCAGGTCATAATCTCACAGTTCGTGGGTTCGGGCTCTGTGCTGACATCTTAGAGCCTGGAGCCTGCTTCAGATTCTGTGTCTCCCTCTCTCTCTGCTCCTCCCCTGCTCATACTCTCTCTCTCTCTCAAACAAACATTTAAAAAAAGACCTTCCTTATATTGAAATTAATTTTATGTTTCCGTGAACTTAAATTGTGGGTCCAAGTTCGTACTCAGACCTGCTTGGGCCAGCCCAAAATCTAATCTTTTGATTATGTGACATTCTTTCAAATAAGTTAAGATAGGTATCAAGTCCCCACTTATTTTTTTCTTCTAGTTCTACATAGGTACATCCACTTAACTACTTCAACATATCATGTAATTTGAAGTTTCTTCTCCCTTGAAGACATTCCAGCTTGACTCTTCCCCCACAAGAAGCCTCCTACGATGTGAGAACCTCACAGTCCAGCAGGGACTGGTGAGTGGTATCACCACAAGTGGGTAGGACTGGGCGGTGGGACTTCCTCGCTAAAATTCTTGTTGCCACACTGTTTCATCAATACACTAACCGCCGATCCACCAGAACAATTTAGTGTGCCATGTGTAGGAAACCACACACTTGTCTGACACAAACTTAGGTGCTCACCCTCTGTAAAGGCTTCCTAAGTACACTGACACCTGAAAATATTCTAACAAATTCACCTAACTTTTCTCATCCTTTAAAACCTGTGTGTTAGGCCCACTGCCTTGTATGGAAGTGTTGGAAGTTTTCCCTTGCTCTCAGGAAAAGCATCACCACTAACTAATGGTAGTTATGATTTGAATTTTGTGAAGTTGCATCAAATAAAGGAAAGCCATTATGTGGACTCAAGGAAGAATATGGGCATAGAATTGGAAGAAGCCAGTCTTAAAAATAGCAGGCTGTGTTCTCACAGGGAAAGTGTAATCACAAACTCTACGATGACATTAGCCCTGTGGAAATAGGAGGGGTCTGGTGTTCCAGCACTTAGACATCGATTCATGGTGGTCTCCAGCTATGTTTTTGTTCTGGCACATTAAACAGAATGAAGACATATGTCTAAATTTAAGACATCCTTTTAGTGTTCTGTGCACGAGAGCCAGCTGAGAAATGTGAACTATTTCAAAGCGCTAGGAAAGGAATTGTAGACACATCCTTTGTTTGGGCATATATTTTTAATTATCCTGCCTTTTAATATTCTTCTCCATTTAAGGATAATCAGACAAAATGGATCCTGCTGGGCATTGTCATGCTTAATAAAAGTAAGCCCGAACATCTGTACATATGGCGACAGTGTGGCGCATGGGACGCGCCAGTGCCTGACCTGCGTTCTGATGTAATTATAGCGCCACATGTAGCTGAGATCATGTAATGCCCCGTTTACATTAGTTCTAGCACTCGGAGCAGCCCCTTCTTGCGTTAGGTGCTAAGCAATCTCAACCAGGGGAGGGACACAGACTAATAAAGGCACTGAATGCAGGATGCATCTAATGGCAAGGACAGGCAGATACAAGGCTGCAGGGCTACTGTGTTGGGGTCTGCAGACCAGGGGTCGACCCCCTGGGTTTAATCCCAGCTTCATCAGCTACTAGCTGTGGACCTTCAGCAAGACCTCGACCTCCATGACATGGAGATAACAGTGTGCTTTTCTTGCAAGACTACAACAAGGCTTAAGTGGCATAATATATGCAAAGATGTCTCCTGAACTCCTCTTCCCACCCCCCTTCCTCTCCCTTTCTCTCCACGTCTTTAGATAAAGATTTATTGCCTTTTCTCTCTCCTAGAAAAGCCCAAATAAAGTGGGTGGCCCAGAGGCGTCAGCCTCGGGATGGTTGGAAGCAGTGTGCACAGGGAGTGGCAGGCGGGTGGGATCAGGAAATTGTCTGGGTCCCCCATTGTCAGAGGAGGGAGGTACTAATGTGCAAGCAGGGAAGCAGAAAAACCATGTGCCGTTGCAATGGAGCTCAAGGATCAGTGGACAGGCGGCATTCTGAGCATGGTACACAGAGATATAGATGTACATGCCTGTGTGTGTGTGTGTGTATACCTATGTACACAGGTTTCATACATTGAAACCAGCCCCCAATGTGACAGTGTCAGGAGGTGGGGCCTTTGGGAGGAGACTAGCTCATGAGGGCGGAGCCCTCACAAATGGGATTCTAGCCCTTATATGAGGGAACCCACACAGCTCCCTCGTCCCTCCTGTGGGTGAGGACACAATGAGAAGTCTGTAATCAGGAAGAGGGCCCTCACGGGGCCGCGCTGGCACCGAGCCTCCAGACTGTGAGGAAGAAAATTCTGCTGTTTATCAGCCACCCAGTCCACGGCATTTTGTCGTGGCAGCCCAAACACACTAAGATAGTGTGTGTGTGTGTGTGTGTGTGTGTGTGTGTGTGTGTGTATTTCCCAGCTCAGTGCCCTGAAGGAGGCTGGGAAAGCAGTGTCACAGTAGCAATGAGCACATCTACTGTCCAGATGTTGGTGTCCACACAGCAGTCTCCATGGAACCAGGGCTCCTTAGAGGAAACAGTGATTCTAGGGCTGAGTTAGGAAATGAATAGAATGAGCCTAGAAGTTTTTCTTGTGCCAAAAAGTAAGGAAACCCTCCAAGAATGATGGAGACTTTGGAAAAGAAGAGAGAAACTAGCTTGCAGGGGCTCCAACTGTGATCATCAAAATAAATCACAACAGAGGTAAATTATAAGGCATCGAATAAACTAGGAACCCCTGAGTCCACAGGGGTTTAAGTAAGGAAAGAAACAGACCAATACACTAAGGAATAAATGCATAAATGGGAAAGCTCTTCCTTCTCATAGAAAACCAACTAATAATAAATGTAGAAGAAATGATGACAGTAGAAAATTGCCATTTGGCAGCCACCAGGATAATAATTTGGAAAAGAAGCATTAATGATGTTCTACGTTACTGGGTAAACACGAGGTGAGGGATGGGATTTTGAGGAGGAAGCTTTCACCTGTAAGTCAGGGTGACCACACGCCTGCCACGGTTCTTGACACCACTGAGGCACGTGGCCGTGCCAGAAAAGGCAGGTCTTTCCTCAGATGAGGGTCTTTAATTAGGAAGGAAAATGTTCTCAGAGGGTAGAAGGGAGACTTTCACTGAGGTCCGATTTGCTAGAATTAGGTCACAAAACTGTTTTTGAAACCAACCACTAATAAAGGGAAGGAGACCATAATTGAATGAAATTTATGATTAACTCCCTGAGGCTAGAGTTTATCTTTTTCCCCGGGTAGAGTGTAAACCCCAAAACATAATCAGGATTATTCCAGAAACGGGGGAGGGAAGGAGTTGAGAGTAGGGCCATGGCTATTGTGTAAGAAATCTGCAGTGTCTGATGCATCAGAGGGAGAGAAAAATCCCTATTGCTAGTATAATCTGGACATTCATGAATCACCCACTTCATTCAAACAAAATATTTGTGTAAGCTTCTTAATTTCTAACACAAAAATGTCCTGAATTTTAAAAATGCACATTTAGCAGACATTTTAGCATCTCTGAAATTGAGTCCACCTTAAAGGTGTTATATACGTTTTTAATCAGCACTCTCTTCTTTGTGCTCCACACAACACTAGCACACCTTGTATCTGATGGAGTATTGGATGAGGCGATATGCAGTAAACAGAGCGTGGTGACCTTGGTCACTGCTGGCAAACATTACCCCACTTACTCACTGTAATAGTCCTATAATATAAGCATGATGTTACCCCTATTTTAAAGATAAGAAAGCCGGGGTGTATTAAGGCTGATTTGCCAGATTCCACAAAAATTTAAGGGCACAATAATTTAAGGGGACTGGGGTGCACTGTTTGATACCAAAGTTTGCACTTCCACCAACCTCACTCCCGGGTATCAAGGAGAGTGTGCATTTATTCATCTGTTGAACATAACATGTGGGCCTTGCAGGTGCCCAATGCCACGTGAGGCAGTGAGGAGGAAGCCGTGGGGCATCAACTAGAATTTGGGCGTAACAATACATGTATCACTAAAATTGTCATAAGTAATGGACGCTGATAGATTTCTCACCAATGTTGATACCCTTCCTTGGGGGAAAAGACTTCAGCTCCCGTCCCATTAATGGTGGGTTTTGTCCTGGGACATTATGGCCAGCAAACTATGGGAGAAGGGATCTCCCGGAAGAACGTTCAGCATCAGCCAACGTGGTTTGCTGTGCATCTTTCCTTTCTGTCACAATGACCCACACTTTGTTTCCTTGCTGTGTCCGCCCAGCCCCCAAGGTAGAGGAAACATGGAACTCATTTGTCGTCAGCCTGCAGTGTCCATGGAACAAGAGAATGGAGTGACTTCTGAGGTTGGAAGCCACCGAGATCCGTGAGGTCACTAGGTAGCACAGCATGCTCCACCTTACGCTGATGATGCAGTGACTTCACTTATACATAAAAATAAAAGTGTGCAGGGTGCCTGGGTGGCTCAGTCAGTTAAGTTTCCAACTTCAGCTCAGGTCATGACCTCATGGTCATGGGTTCGAACCCCACATCTGGTTCTGTGCTGACAGCTCAGAGCCTGGAGACCGTTTCAGATTCTGTGTCTCCCTCTCTCTCTGACCTTCCCCTGCTCATGCTGTCTCTCTCTCTCTCAGAAATAAATAAAACATTAAAAAATTAAAAAATAATAAAATAAAAGTGTGCTTTTACATAAAAATAAAATTATGGGTGTGAGAGGCCCCATAATAATAATATAATAATAATACAGCAAAGTCTCTGCAGCCAGGCTGCATGGACTCAAAGCCCATCCCTCCCATTTACTAGAAAACTGGCCTTGGAAAATGTGCCTCAGTTTCCCAAGGGATAGTCCTGTACTTAACACAGAGCACTGTCATGAGGATTACACACTTGACTATTTGCACACTTTTGAGGACAGGGAGTGACACGCAGTGAGGGCTACATAAATGTTCCTGACACTTAATTTCTCTGTTAGGAAATAGTAGAGGGAACTTAGTTCAAAGGTGTGGGGGTGGGGGACAGTCCAGAAAGGAATATCCTGCAGAGTTTTAAACTATGTTTCTTCAACCTTCCAGTTGGTGGCAATTTCCCCAAGGAACAAATTCTCCTAAGAATTGCTGACTATTTAAGGACGAGAAGCAAACACAAGGTCGCTGATCAGCGAGTCTACCAGATGGGATTACTCCTGTGAAACAGAGTCTTAGAGCTCAATGTTCAGATCAGCGCCTTCTCACAGTCACAAATCTCTACACCTCACCCACATTCTGGGCAACTTCAAAACAGCTGAATACGCAAGTACTCAAAGTCCCGGACGCCCCAAATTTACTCCATCATTGAACTGATCCCCGTATCTGTAAATGGAAAGCTGGAATTGCCAAAAAACCTGGAAGTTCGCTAGCTACCCTGCTTGCTGGCGGGCTGGGGAGGCCACTTCTCTGCTAGAGCCTTCTGCCCCTACTCCTCAGCAAATCCGCCGTCTTCTGCTTGCTTGCGCCTTTAAAATTAATACACGAAGTTTCTGTGTGAGCACAATTGAAAACAAGAGATATTTTAAAATATGAGCCTCTGCCTAAGAATTCTGTTCTCTAAGTTACCGTGACACACAGAAATCGGCTTCATAAGGATACAATGTTTCCATATAAAATTTTACTTGATTATACCTTTAAGCTTTACCACCCATGCTACCAATGCATGCAGTCAACGTGGGTACCTGGGAGTGCAGATGTCTTGGGCAGAGAGCAATTTATAATGCCTCACACACAATGTGTATGGTAATTCCTTTGTGATATAACATAAAACCATTTTAGACTTATGGTTTACTGTTTTTCCCCTGACACAGTTATTTTAAAACTTCGTTTATTAATTTTAAATGAAAACCCTACCAGTATCTTCCTCCTGTATCTCCTTTTCCCTTGTCCCACCCCCCCCCCCCCCCCCCCACACCANCACATATATGTTTTAAGGGTCATGCAATCAGAACGTCTGCATCTAGGATGAAGGCACATAAACAAAGGATGCTGCACTGCTCGGCCACAGGAGGAGAATCAGTCGATTCGAGTCCTGCATTCACCCAGCTCTTAGAGAGATTTTATATGTTTGGTAGGAACCAAAGCTGGTGAATGAATCATGAAGGTCAATCTAGGGCACCATGGTACCAAAAACTAGTGACACCTTCCTTCCTGCCTTTTAACTCCCCGAACTGGAAATAAGAAAATCAGTGTTAGGCGGCAAATATTGAGTCAGGAAACATTTCCATTTGATCCAAAATTGCATTAAGAGACGAGGCCCAGGTAATATTCTCTTTACCCAAACGTGTCTCACACACATTTCACATCCTTAACCTGAGAAAGATGTGAAAAAAACAAGCTGTCACTGTTCACCCACATGCCGAGTCAGCCAACGACCTCCGACGTGACTGGGGAAAAATGCACGCAGTGCGGACGCTGTGCTTTCTCCGACTATACAATGGCAAATCAGAAAAGACATTCTGTAGGGTTCTTACGGGAATTATTAACCAAACAGTGTTTATCTTCCCTTCCTGGCTAACCTGCTCAGAGCGAATAATGAGCTCAGAGGAAATAAAGCAAATACTGAGCCCTTTCCAGTCCTTCCAACTGCTCTGCCTCCTTCCATTTCTTTGAATGTTTTCTTACTTGTCTGTTTGTGTGATCTGAGTGCTCCTGCTGAACTGGGCGAGGGCTTCCAGGAGACAGTGGTGACAAGCAAAGCAGGTCTCTCTGTCTGCTGCTTGCTGCTGGGAAGGTTCTCAGAGATCTATGTCAAGTCAACCCACAGCCGCCATGAAACATGTGGTGTTTACATTAGCAGAGCCCCCATTTCACAGCCCTCGGAATATTGCTGGCTGGAAAAGGGAAGAGTTCAGGGATAAGTACGTACCGTGAGGCCCAGGGTTGGATTTCCAGTCCCTCCCTTCCCCGCCGCTGCAGCTCAGTAAAAGAATGTTACTGCTGGACAGGCCAGCGAGAGAGTTCACTTGCACACCATCAGCCTGGCCATTCTGTAGAAGACAAGGAAGATCAAGTGCCTCCCCACTTATATAACTTCCCATTATTGGGAAAGCCTTTAGCTTCCAATGAAAAGAACACCAGAGATTAATGGCTCTTCCATAAACATGCTTACTACTTCTCCCCACTGTGGAGAACCACAATGCACAGCATGAAACTTGTGTGGCTTACAGCAGACGAGGGTCAAGATTTGGGAAGAGTAAGACAGGCAGAAAGACAGTTGAGGGCTGAGGGGTAACCGAAAGCAGCAGGCATGAGCTACCAAGATTTCCAAGAAAAGACAACATGTGGATGGGAAAAGAAGTCACCTCACATGTTCCAAGCCCTTCTGCTTTCCCAAAGGCCTTCTCACCCACTGGGCTGAGACTGAGCACTATACGCTGGGCTGTCACATGCACCGTCAGTACCCAGAAAACCCATTCCTCACAGGAGCACATTAGTTCCTCAGAACCAAAAACTGACTTCGATTGACTGTTTTCATGTACAGAAATAGCTTTCATGTACAGAAAGAGCTCCTGCATTGTTTACAGTTGTTAAGGTCATTCATTCAAACACTTTTGGAATTTATAATTTATCATCCACCTTGCCCTCCTTTACACAATAGTGAATTTAATTTCATGGAATACATTACATGAGAGCCATTTTCAATATTGTGGCATTTTAGGAACTGTTGCATATTTGAATGTTCTTTTCAAATGACCTTGTAAACATAGTCAAATTATAATTCTTTCATGTAGCAAGAGAATCTAAACATTCAAAAAGTTAAGTTTTCTTATACAAAATTAAGCATAAAAGCATGAAGCTTATTAAATTTTTTCTATGCATAGGCCTTCCCAGCTGGGATCTTCCCCAGGAAAAAGAAAAAAAAGCTATAAAGAAACTGTAAGTATTAAGATATTTGATAGTACCTAAGAAAGAGTTTAATGTTAGTAGTGGCTTTCTCTAAGGGGGTAGATACAACAGTGAGTCTTAAAATAACTTTATTTCTTATACTTTCTACATTAAGCATATACCACTTTTATCATTTAAAATAGCCATTATTGGGGCGACTGAGTGGCTCAGTCGGTGAAGCATCTGACTTCAGCTCAGGTCATGATCTCCCAGTTCATGTATTCGAGCCCTGTGTCAGGCTCTGTGCTGACAGCTCAGTCTGGAGCCTGCTTTAGAATCTGTGTGTCTCTCGTGCTCTGCCCCTTCCCTGCTCACACTATGTCTCTCTCTGTCTCTCAAAAGTGAATAAATGTTAAAAAAATTAATGAGTGTAAAAAAATTAAAATAACAATTATTTTTTAATAGAAAGATTTCTTCCTGCCTTAATTCAGATTCAGAGGTCAAGGAAGAGAAGATAGGAGCTTTATGGATAATTGTAATAAAAACATTACAACCGCTACAACTTCATGACAATGCCAGGCTTACAGGCAGACGTCAGGAGAAGGACACTGGCAGCCTCCTCCGTCACTAGCTGGCTCTACCGGGGGTGCCGTCATACCTTAAACCCGTGAATATTCCTCTAGTCCACGCTGGGTGCCAAATCCTCTCTGTGTGATTTTACAAATATGAACTCATCCATTCTGCAGCAAGCCTATGAAGTAACTACCATTATTATCATCCCATTTTACAGAGAAGAAAACTGAGGTTGCATTGCTTGGCCCAAGGTCCATTACTTGGCTAGCAGAAACACTGGGACACTGGCAGGCTGGCCCCAGAGCCCGTGTGTCTCACCACCCCATTAAGCAGTGAGCCAACATGGCTTCATGGGCTATGTCACCCAGGGAGGACCAGCCTCCTTTGCGTGAGGTATGCCTCAGGCCAAACTACAAACAGGGTGTAGGAGGAGCCAAGAGACCATCATTATCTTCCCGACGAGCCGCTTGCACACCCTTTCCAGCCATCAGGGTCCACTCTGAGCCAGCTGATGTCTACCCTGAGCTTCCATGAAGGCTTGATCCATTTCACAGACAAGGAAATCAAGGCCCGTAAGGAACACCAGCCATAGACATGACAGGATGCTGCTCAGGAGGCCCTCTGTCCAAGGATCATGTCACCGGACCTCTCCACTGTCTGCTGGTCATGCTGGCCTACAACGTGCCAGGGAGCAAATACCTATCGTGACACTGTGCTTCGTGGAACTTTCCATCTGAAGCAAGAGGAATCAACAGAAGTGAGGCTGCCTAGAAGCGAGCAGGTCATGATGGGGTTACTATAAAACAGAAAAAGATAAAAAACAAAAATGAAGCCCTTCGCATTGCCCAGGGCTGCCCCGCAGGGTGGGCCACTGACAGAGGAGAGGCCTCTCCAAGCCTAAAAAGGAGGAGAAAAGAACTCGGTTGTTTTGTCCTTTATAAAACTCATGGTAAAATACAAATCACAGGAAGCTACCATGTTAACTGTTGTTCAGGGCGCAGTCTGGTGGCAACGGCACAGCCGCACTGTGTGGCATCGCCACGGGCTGTCCCTAGAGTTCTTCCTTCTTCCCTGATGAAAACTCAGCCCTGTTCTCATGTCCTGGACATGAGTCTCCTCATCCCACCTATCCATCCGTCCATCTGTCCATCCATCCATCCATCCATCCATCCATCCATCCATCCATTCGTCCATGCATCCATCTGTCCATCTGTCCATCTGTCCATCCATCCATCCATCCGAGGGCGAGCACCTGGCTCACTGCTACCTATGAGTGGTGTGCATCCTGTCGCCCTGCATGCACGTCCTGCTGTGTGTTCAAGCCCCTCTCTCCTGCAGCCGGGGGTCCACCCCGACGTGCAAGTTCTCCATCAGATTGCACTTTTTTTTTTTTTTTTTGAGAAAAATGCCATACTGCGTTCTGTAGAGGCTGGAGCATTTTATGGGAAACCGTTTTCAAAGCCAGTTAATGCATTTCACATCTCTACCCTTCCTCCACTTCCTCAAAAAGGCTGAGAACCCCGCAGGTGCCGGCGGTTGTTCATCACGTGACGGCCGTCTTTGTCATCTGTCTCCTCAGTCCAACCCAGGCGAGGGCCTGCCCGCCTCCCTGACATTGCTAAGGCACGATGTCACAGACACTGCAGGTCTCCTGGAAGCACAGGACCTGGACCACTGCCATCCCGGCAAGAACTGCATCCTTCAAATGGCAGACGAAATCACCCGGGAGCCGCATGCGAGCTCTGAGATGAGCCTCGGAGACCCGGCCGAGTTCCTTCCTTCACACCACGTTGCTGCTGATTGTGAGGTCTGGCTTACATTGTGCTGTTTCGTAGCAGAGGTGAAACGTGACCCACAGGAAGTGTAGTGTGCACCTGTCTTCCAACATCCTAGGAGTGCTTTACTAGCTGGATCCGTGTCTTCTCAGCTTTGACTCCCACGGAGTGCCAAGCACGGCAACCTGCACAATGTCTAGGTCAGTTACAAACCCCAAAGTGGGTCCCAAACCTGAATTACCCATATTACCAGTATCTCAGTGACTTCTACCATGTCCGTGGACATCAACACCCTCCTTTTACTTAAGTTAATATTTTTTTAAATGTTAATTTATTTATTTATTTATTTGAGAGAGAGAGAATGGCAGAGAGAGGGAGACAGAAAATCCCAAGCAGGCTCTGTGCTGTCAGTCCTGAGTCTGAATCGGGGCTCAGACCCATGAACCACGAGATCATGAACCTGAGCAGAAATCAAGAGTCACAGGCTTAACCGACCAAGCCGCCCAGGTGCTCCAAGTTAATACCTTTAGTAAGGAAATTTTACATCACTAATATAAATGGAAAGCCAGTATTCCTTGCTATAAGAAAAATAAAAGCACTTACAAGAAAACAAATCCATCCATGTTCCACCTAAAATCATTTCACATATCACCAGTAGGAATTCTGGAGTAGCTGACTTCCTATCTGAATGTGAAATCTATGAATGTCTTCGAAAATAGCACAGTAATAAAAACCTTGAGAAAAAAAATAAAAGTGAAGGCTGCCTCAGGACAAAGAATTTGGTGTTAGAACATTAGCAGTGACTATTTCTTATGGGGTAATGGTGGACAATTTTATTTTTTACGGTTCCATAATGGAAACTGGTGATTTACATAAATAGGGTATGAATGTCCGTGTGTGTGTGTGTGTGTGAGTGTATTTAATATATTGCAGATAGAGACGGGGGTGAATGAAAAAGGCACAATGTGTCAAACCTTAACAGCCACATCCATGAACTTGATATCAGGAGATCTGTGGGGTGATGGTTGTCGTAGCCAGACCAGCTGCCTTCCCGCAATGAACAGGAGCGCATCAGGAAATAGTGCAAGAGGAAAGGGAATGGGAGGGATTATCTGAGGGAGAATAGGTGCGTGAGTGAAAACTATGGCTGTCCAGAATAGTCACCTTCTATAATGCTTCCCTCCATATTTAATCGATGACATGTGTTAATGGCAGACTCACCATGTGCAGGAACTATATGCTACAAGGACTATAAACCACTGTTCTTGCCCCATACTCTTTAAAAATCTGAATGCAAAGGATGGACCGATACAGTGCCTGGGGAGTGATACAGGAGATTGTCTGTAGCCTAGAGCACCCCACCTCCCTGGTTAGAACCAGAGAATTCTAGAAGGGCAAACAGCCCACCGAGGAAGTGAATGCAAGCTTGGGGGAAATCAAAGAAGCACAAAAGCTCGTGCGAGGTCTGTAAGGGGAAAGAAGGACAACGGCTCCAGCTTCTCTGAGACCTGAGCTGCTCTGAGGCTGCCCTGACCCCACCTTCTTCCCCAGCTGTGCTGCCTCAGGGGCTGACAGCTGGGCCCCGTCCTCAGCTGTGGTTTGCAGTCTGTGCAAGAGCCGATGGCCAACGTGCCCCATGGGCTCGCTTCCCGGGAGCCAAGGCCTGCCCATTTCTAGCACCAAAACTTCCCACAGACACAGGCGAGGAAGCCATCTCGATGGCCAGGGCAGACTGGCTGGCACGTGTGATACTGCAGCTGTATGGCAGTGATCAGATTCGGTGGCTGGGGCACCCTGGTGACAAAGGCATGGCTGTGAGGAGCTTCGGGCTCTCTGCTACACCACAGAACACGTGGGAGCCTCTGAGGGACGGAAGGAAGCTCCTCCTGGTCCATGACATTGGGCTATGGCCAGGAGGCAGGGCGCTCAAGCTGATATTCTACCACAAACAGTTGCTTTTTGGTCCCGAGCCCAGGAAGCGACTCTATCCAGATGAAGACAAAACAGGTCCTTAAACTATGGACCATGAGCCAAACCTAGCCCGCCACCCATTTCTGTGAGCCCCTCACACTCAGGGGGCTCAGCTCTATTTTTAAACAGCTGAAAACAATCAAAAGATGATTTTGTGACCCACGAACATGATATGAAATTCCAAGTTCAATGCCCACGAATAAAGTTTTATTGGAACCTGGCCACGCCCATCCGCTTGCATATGGTCTCTGGCTGGTTTCAGGCTTCAAATGCTGAGTCGAGTAGCTGGAGGAGACAAGGTACAGCCTGCAAAGCCTGAACTGTGTACTATTTGCAGGCGGTTTTTCCACCCCTGTGCTAAGGCAGCGGCCGGGGTCACCAAGGGCTGGGGCAAACGTGAAGTCACGAGTGGAAAACTTTAAAAATGAGGACATGCTTTTTTCCTCCCCTGAGCTGCATTTTTCAATGTTCCAGCCTTCTTGGTTGTAAATCCTACTACACTGAGGAAGAGCTATATCTGGAGCTCAGTTTCAATACTTAAAATAACGTTTAGATTTCCTTCTTGCTTTTTTTGATATTTCCTCCATACACACACAAGGGGAAAAAGCATGGGCAGACCACTCAGTATCTCCTAAGGGTGCAGCAACATGCTTGTGCTCACAGAGGCCCTGTGGTAGGAAGAAATACAAGAGCAGCGACTTGAGGACCCCCCACGACGGATCCCAAAGGAGGATTAACTGGAACAATTTTATGGGAATGTATTCAGTATGCACAGATGACAAGACGCCAGCAAGCCATGTCACTGCAGCTTTCTAATTATAGGCACCGCTCTCAAAGTTGAGTCAAGCTGCACAGCGTGGTCCCTTTTGCAGGGTGTGGTTTACAGTGACCACTTAAATGATGGAGAGGTCACTTCTGGTTAACGGGCACAATACGGTTAGTTCAAGGGAACACCGTATCTCTCAACCTATAGGGCTAAGGCTTTATTTTTGCTCTAAGATTTCTAAGAAGATTCCTCCAAGCCAGACAGCTGCAATGAACAGTTAAAAAAACCAACATTGTGTTCATCAACAAACATACCTGAAGTCTTTTCACACAGAAGCTGAGTAAGGAAGGCTCGTTTCTGAAGGTGAGCATGTAGTGGTGTGTAGTTGAACTGGGTGGGCAGTAACAGCTCTGGGGTTATGGATGGAGCAAGGAGGAAGAGGCTAAAAAACATGTTCTTTGGAGACACCCTGGTGTGTGGAGGGTCACTTGACATGGCTGGGCACAAAGCCAGCTAACCAACTTGGAGAAAGAGCCACGGGCAGGGAGTACAGATTATGTAAATATGCTGCCATATGATGATAGTCTCCATCCACGGATCTGATTCCCATGTGATAAAGGTAATATGGTGCCTTGGACAAAGGTAATATGGTGCACTGGACTATTAAGCAAGAGTGCAAGTTGGTCCTGAGTGGATGAGATCAAAGGGAAGCTAGAATGGAAGCCAGCATCTAGGGGAAAGAGGTCAGCATTGGGGATGCCCTGGCTCAAGCTACACAGACTTCGGATGGCAGAAAACGGAGGGCAATCTAGTAGAGAACCCAACCCAAAGAGAACAGAGACCTGCAAAGGAGGCCTGAGGAGTGTTTCCAGAAAGACGTGGGGCTTACACATTCCCTAGTCACTGTGGGAAATCCAATTTGCTCTGTGTACATATGGAGGGAGGACCAGGTCTACAAACTCAGGAAACTATTCCTGAGCACTACTCTAGCCTGCCAGGTGATGGAGCAGCTGTGATCTCACTCAATCCCTACCCCGCCAGGCAGGTGCTCTTGGAGTGGAGGGCTGGCTCAGCAGAGAAGGATTCCGAGGAGGGCCCCTATCCTATTCTGAATACAAAGACCTATTCAAGTCCACCAGCTCTCAGTGGTAAGGGGTTTTCTGCTACTTTGCTTTCACTCGGAGCTGCGGTTACCTCCAAGAACTTTCATGTTCCTAGCTGCTCCTGGCCATGTGGGAATCATTGTACTACTTCCATCCCAAGCCTAGATGCAGGGACCTCCGTGGGGCAGCTCAGCTCTTCCTCTTAGAGGCAACACACAGCACCCCTCACCCCCGCCTCTCCTGGGAAAGAGGACACAGCTCTCCACTGCCCACTCTCTGTTGAGCCCTCCCCTAGGTCTTGAACCCTACAACAGAAGTAGAGTGTATGTACCCTTTGGGGGACCCTGCTTCCTCCCCGACCCCATTTTCCCCTGATCAAGTGACTGTCAGCTACTGAGAAGTCAGGGAGAAAGAGAACATGAGCTTCTACTTGCTTTTCAGGCCTTCTTGTCAGTCTTTTGTCTTATGGCTTTAGATTCACAGGTTGCAATCTGATTGTGTTGTTATCTGAATTCTTTTGTGAGTTTCCAGAAAACTAGCTTCTGCCTTGNTATTTGGGCAGAGTTAGTGATATCTCACTGCAATCAAACAGCCAATGTTTTATTATTACATGCTTAATATTTTAGGAAAATAGAGAGGCTTTAGGAATGAAAGATTCAATAAATGGTGCTTTCTTTGGCCAAAATGTTTTAGTGACACTCTTTTATAACTCAAAAATGTGTGCAATTAATTTCCTCAGCCTCTTCTGATATTCTGATAAAGACTAGGTCAATAGAATGGTTTACGTTGACCCTGTATGTTAGAAACAGTGCAGTCTCTGTGTTTTGAGCCCATTTTATATCCCTTAGGAATCCCAGGAGCCTTTGAACACCTACATTATGCCTTTTTTTTTTTTTTTAAGTTAATTTGACTGAGAAGGTAAAGGAAAAACAGACAATATTTTTGCCTGAAACACGGAGCTTTGTCTTGGTCTGAAAATCCACAGAGTTGCCAAATTTGGCAGCATGTAATCCAGCTAATTTCTTTTAATCAAAGAATGAATAACTAAAAATATAAAAAATTTAATTATTTTCCCCCCTCCCCAGATTTAAAATTGCTTTGTTCTCTCTGGGTCTCTTACTTGGCACTGAACCTGTTTCTTCAGGGAGGAAGTAGGGAAGAATTTTAAAGGGCAGATTAAATGAACAAACCTTGCCTTCATTATTAAATACTTGAATATTCTTCATATTCAACAAAGCACTACAGTTAGAAGAAGTCTGTCTTTAACAAGTTCAGGAAGGAAGGTCTAAGTTCTGGCTTTCCATTTGAAGAAAAGAAGATTTTCTTCAGATTTTCATATCCAAAGAATATACAAATAAACACCCCTTTTTGTACTTACATCCCGGCAATAATTCAGGTTGACCTTCAACCTGCTAAGGTCTATTTTTTTTCCAGATTTTAGCCAACTATTTGAATCAAAGAAAATCAACCCAGTACTCCAACTTTTGGATTTTTCGCCCACAGATTCAGAGCCCAAATACATGTGTTTCCTAGATTATCATTAAAAGTTCATATAATAGGGGTGACTGGGTGGCTCATTCAGTTAAGCATCCGACTTCAGCTTGGGTCATGACCTCATGGTTCATGTGTTCGAGCCCCACATTGGGCTCTATGCTGACAGCTCAGAGCCTGGAGCCTACTTTGCATTCTCTGTCCCCCCCCTCTCTGCCCCTGCCCCACTTGTACTCTGTCTCTCTCAAAAATAAACATAAAATTTTTAAATTAAGTTAATTGTAAGATAATAATGTCTTTCATTACATACGTTTCTTTCCAAGCACTCAGTGCTTGATAGGTGTTACCATATTTCTCTCTACAACAACCTGTCCAAGTAGAAAAGGAAGGGGATCTCTGTCTCTGTCTGACGATGTGTAATATGTATCAGTTTATATAAACACTTCTGCATAAATCATTTCATTTTGATTCCGACCTTCCCTGCATCCTTTGACGTACAAGAATGTACGTCATTTTCTTCAATTTACATATGCCAGGAGCAGAATTCAGAAAAGTGGGGCGTATGCCTATGTTCTGCACTTAACAAATGGAAGAGCCCACTTTGCAAGTGCATCTGTGTTTGCACCGAGGAAACACAGAAAGAGGAGGTGAACAATTCTATATCACATAAGCAAACACCGCAGCGGTCTCTGTAGTTCACTGTAGAGCTTTGCTCCACTTTTCCTGTGTTACATTCTTCCAATGCCATTATTTTCCCAAATATACTGTGAAGTACCTCCCAGACTGTGTGTATTAGAAACAGCCCTATTTGTTCTTTTCTCCACAGAACTCCAGGGGGTTTGCTGGATTGGGGGATTATTTTTTCTTTGGTTTTACATTTTGAAAGCCTTGCTCCAACTCTCAAAGGATGCTGTTAAACACAGAATAAATATTGAATTGTCTCTCTATCCTCGCGGCCTTTGTGGTAGCAAATAAATGTCTCTGTGAAGGAGTCTGCTCCCTGAAGACCCACAAGGGGTGGTTAGAAAGTGTCCACAAATTAAAGGCAATGAAAGATCACTAACCACAAGTAATAGATGCTATTAAAAAAAAAGTAAAATACATAAAATAGCTGTTGTATGCATATATATTCTGGACTCTAACCAGGTTGGCTACTGTGGAAGTGTTTTCTCAATTATGAGCATTTTTATGCATACAAAGATGCTTTCATAGCAGTAATCTGTGTAGGATAAATATTATCTATAATTACATGACTTATTTTAACTTGTAAAAGTAAAACAG
Source organism: Crocuta crocuta (assembly GCF_008692635.1). Classification (NCBI taxonomy): domain Eukaryota; kingdom Metazoa; phylum Chordata; class Mammalia; order Carnivora; family Hyaenidae; genus Crocuta; species Crocuta crocuta. The sequence goes on from NW_027528640.1 coordinate 4,140,084, forward strand.
TGTTAATCTGAGAGAAAACGCAACATTTTTTAATGCCTTCAAGTTTCTGGAGTCAGTCTTAAGACTTCAGTAGTCATTCTGAAAGACTTTTCTGATTCTAATAAACCAAAAAGAAAGAAAGAAAATGTAGGATAAAAACATGGATTCAGCCTTGGAAACCATTCCCGGCGAGGGAGGAGACAGCAAGTATCATTTCCAATCATTCACGTGTCATACCGTCATCATGTGACAGTCCTCGAGAATTTCATGGTCTCACACCACCTATCTGGTTATCTTTTGGGCAGGTCAAGGCCGACGTGGCAGATGCAGACGTGAAGTCCCCACGGAGAATGTTCTTCTCTCTTTCTTACTTCACAGACAGCCTGTATTGTGCACACCTTCCCCTCCCTAGTGCGGTGGGGCCTCGGGAAGGGACTCTGTCATTGTCCCAGCACAGCAAGGAACACATGCCCGCAGTGGTCACATCTGTGTGGCATAAGCCCTGGGGGAGGCGGGGTGAGTCCCCTCATGCACTTTCCAGCATGTTCGCAGCAGAGTGTTGTGAAAGACCATCACTTACTGATGGTCTCAGCACCTTCCCCACCTCACTTCATGATGTGGATGATCGATGATTAAAGGGACCTAAAGTGTGAAACACAGTGTTCCCTACAAGAATACATCCCACTCTTGAGGAGAGTGGGAGCAGCATTCTTGCTCATTCTGTGTCTCCACGGGTTAGAAGATTTGGTGGCAAGAAACACAGGAGAGACATGGGCAATGGGTCCAGGGAGCCTCATCTCACAGCTGGACTTACACCTCTCTTTTTTAATTGTTTTAAGTTTATTTATTTTTGAGAGAGAGAGCGAGAGAGAAAACAAGCAGGGGAGGGGCAGAGAAAAACAGACAGACAGAATCCCAAAGCAGGCTCTATGCCATCAGTGCAGAGCCTGATGTGGGGCTCAAACTCACAAACTGTGAGATCATGATCTGAGCTGAGATCAAGGGTTAGACACTCAATGGACTGAGCCACCCAAGTGGCCTTCTATTTACACTTCATCTAATCATACTCTGGGGTGACTGGGGGCTCCATTGGTTAAGTGTCCAACTCTTGATTTCACCTCGGGTCATGATCTCACGGTTGTGGGATCAAGCCTTATGTTGATCTCTGCAAAGAGTGCAGAATCTCCTTAAGATTCTCTCTCCCTCCCTCTCCCTCTCTCTCTCTCCACTTGCAATCTCTCCCTTTCTTTCTCTGTGTCAAAAAAATTAAAATGTTTTCTGAGTGACTATGCACTCTTGGGCAGGAGAGATGAGGGACTAGTGAGTAGAGGAAATAATAGAGTATATATGTGCTCAGCCATGACACTCAGCACTATGAGAAGCCTCTTTGTCCACCACCTGACTGTGTGCCTTTAAGGAAGTAGCATGCTGACTCTAGGTTGGGCACTGAAATTTATTAAAAGGATTGGCTACAGAATCAGAAAGTCAACATTCAGAGGCATATGGTATTTATTTAGGGGATTCTTAGACTCTGATGTGTAACATTAATCCAGGCACAGACAGAATGAAACCTACGATTTCTCCAAATGGCACTCATGTCTAAACACCAGCTTTATAAATACGGAATTACTCATCAACCTGGAATATGTGTATTTTCTTGGGAGTACCTATGTTTAGCATCTAACGTTTCCTACAAAAGGACATCCACAGTGGATACATTTTGTCAAATAAGTGGGTCCCACATACATGTATGTTAGGCTAGAAACACTTCAATTTTTGCTAAAATACTAAAAGTCCTTCCCACTGATAATTGTTGTGGTCCCATGTGAAAAAGAAGAGTTTCCTAAGGCGCCTGAGTGGCTCAGTTGGTTAAGCGTCCAACTTCAGGTCAGGTCATGATCTCATGGTTTGTGGGTTCAAGCCCTGGGTCAGGCTCTGTGCTGACAGCTCAGAGCCTGGAGCCTGCTTTGAATACTGTGTGTGTGTGTGTCTGTCTGTCTGTCTCTCTCTCTCTCTACCCCCACTCCTGCTCATGCTCTATCCCTCTTTCTCTCTCAAAAATACACATTAACAAAAATAAATAAAGGTTGAAAGTTTTGTTTTCCTCTGTGTGCTTAGTCCAACTTTTGAGTCTCTGCCAGGGGCTCCGGACCATGCCCTCCTCTGGCTAACCACCCTACACAGGGAATATTTATCAGAGGCTCCTCAGGGGTCCCCTCCTGGGAGCCTGGATATAAATCTGCCCAATTAGCTTAAACACTGGTTTCCTAACCCCAGGCCCTTTCTCTTGCCCCATTTTTTCCCAATAATATCATATGCTCTGGATGCTTGGTCTACGGATGGATACCCAATCTGAGTCAATAAGGGGAGAGAAGACATTTTCTGGGAAGGTTTCCTACACTTGCTCAGGAAAAGGCATCTTCTCTTAATCTGTTCCAAGATCCCTGTCATGTGTCACCCATCTTGTGAAAATGAGTCCCTGCATGGGGAGAAAAGCAGTGGAGTTGTGGACATGCTACTCAGGTTATAAAAGCAATGTCTGAACATCCATGTTCATAACAGGATTATTCACAGTAGCCAAGGGGTGGAAGTAGCCCAAGTGCCCATCAGCAGATGAACAGACAAACAAATTGTGGATTACACATAAAGCAGTAAGGAAGGGGATTGTGACGCGTGCTGCACCACAGATGAGCCTTGAGGACATCGTGCTCATAAGGCAAACCAGTCACAAAAAGACAAATACTGATTGCCCTTCTGTGAGTAATGAGAATAGCCAGGTTCATAGAAACAGAAGGTAGAATGTTGTTGCGAGGGGCTAGGGGCTGTGGGGACAGGAAAATGAGGGGTTGTTGTTTAAGGGGTGTAGAGCCTGAGTTTTACAAGATGCAAAATCCTGGAGATTAGCTGCACAACCATGTGAATATACACAACACTACTGAACTGTGCATTTAGAAGTGGTTAACACAGTAAACGTCACATTATGTGTCTCTTACCACTTTTTTTTTTTAAAGCAATGGTAAATGTAGGAGAAACATAGTTATGCTAAATTTCTAAGATTTCAGCATGTAAGAAGTGAAGATGTTTGAAGAATACAGAGTAACAGCAAACAGTGGTACCAGCCGAAGCCCACACTGAGGATAAGGGTAAGAATCGTTATCTAAGCACGTTTTCTTACATCTCTGTTCACGAAACAAGCAAGAAAAAGTGCTTACGTAGGCATTTGGCATTTCATACCATACGTGACACGAATTATTTGGGTAACTGCCATAACCCTTCACACTCTCTTAAGGGACGGAAAAACCAGTCACTAGATAGGTTTCTCTCACACAGGTTTCATTGAAACAGGTAGAATGATTTCCTTTTAACGAACACAATCAAGTCCTTTTGGTTGGATGCATTTTGGTCGCATTGATTTCATTTTTTAATTGACAAGACATGCCCATGACATGACAAGTCTCCTTCCTATCCTGTGAGGTAAATATCTGCTAGCCTACACAGTCTTGGCGACGGGAATGCAACCCGAAGTTCAGGCAGGGATGGCAGACCTGCTCCTCTTCAGGGCAACCCTGAAGAATAACCTAAAATATCCAGGCCCCAGCTTATCCTTCCTCACTGTGAAAGAATTAATCTAAAATAAGGCACGTTTTATTCAATAAGGACCAAATAGTAAATATTTGAGGCTCTTACTCTCTGTGGAACAAAAGGGCAAATCAAGAGAAAACAAATTTCCACACATGTTTTTAACTGACCAAATGTAACATGTAACAAAATAATTGCATCTTTATAAACATATATAAGTTGGTGATACAGGCTTACTAGTGAGAAGAATGGAATCCCCTTTTTGGGAAAACATTTTGCTTTATTGCAGTCCAAAGTTAGTGTTCCTTATCAATTCAGCTGCAAATACCTTTTGCAAAAAGCCATGTTTAGCTCCTGGGCAATATAATAACCAGCAAGAGGCCAGATTTGCTCCATTGGCTACAGCAATATTCTAGGATCTAGGAATCTCAAAGGTCTTTTTTACCCACCATAAGTGCCATGCTTCTGGAATGTTCCTTCTAATCTTTTTTGCTGGAGTCAGTTCCTCTGCTGAATTTAAGCATGAGCTTATCTAGCCGAATGGTTTTAAAAACCATCCACACATGATAACTTCCAAATTTTTTCCCTCCACTATCAGATATATTTTTATAGATACCTCAGCCTTGTCTTCGTCACTTATCCTTTGATGCCTAAGAGGTATCTCAAATAACACAATTCCTAAAATTGTCACCCACCCTGATCGTCCTCTTCTCAGTAAGTGACACGTGCACTCACCCTTACATTCAAGCCAGAAATCTAGGAGCCATCCTAGATCATTCCTTTAAGCCTCCTCCACACCACCAACCCACCAGGATTGGTTTGAGTATCTCTTGTATAACACATAGGAGAGCAATCAAGGGGATTGAGAGTCTACAGAGCTGTATTCAACATGGAAGGAATCAGAAGTGTTCTGGTTATCAAAGTGATGATACATGTTACAAAGTAGCCCACCCTAACATATCTTGAACATATCCACTTCTGTCCACCTCCATTACTGTCACCTTGGTCCAAGCCACCCCATGTCTTACCTGAACTACCACTCCTGCTTCCTAGCTGGTGTTTCAACTCTAGCTCCACCCCTCCAACCCATTCTCTCCAGAGGAGGCAAAATGATCATCTTAAACATAAGCCAAACTTTTCCATAGCTTCCCACCTATTAATTTGACATCTGCTCATCAAGTTTCTGGTACTGTTCACACTTCTGGAAACTTGGTAGTACCTAGATGGACAAAGAGTCCTGCCAAATGTAAGCTACATTCTAAAGAGGGGAAATCATTAATGAAAAACACAGGGGGAAAAAAGAAATTATGTAGCATGTTATGATAAATGATAAATGCTCTGGAAAAAAATAAATCAGGGAGGTGGGCAAGGAGTTTGGGAGAAGGAGTTGCAACTTTAAATAGGGTGGTCAAGAAAAGGCTGTCACTGTGAAGGTGCCCTCTGAGTGAAGACCTGAAGGAGATGAGGCAGCAAGGAGGTGGAATCTGCTGGGAATAGCCTTCCAGAAAGAGGAAAGATCAGGTGCAGTGCAGCAGAGAGAGAATGGTGAGGGAAGGAGAGAGCAGTCAGAGGGATCAGAGAGAGGACAGAGGCCCCTGGGAGAGCCCTTGAAAACTCTGGAGGAGGTGTGTAGCAGAGAAGACCAGTGCTCTGACTAAGGATGAAGAGGACAGGGGCTACCATAGGTGATGGGGACCTTCTGCAGGGGAGCAAGGGCCCAGTGGGACCCGTGGGAACTCTACTGCAGTATTTCAGGGGTGAGGTGGGATGGAGAGGAGTCCAGAGTGACTGCCAAGTTTTCAGTCTGATCAACTGTTACCATCACCCAAGATGGGAAGTCTGCAGGGAAAAGGGATTTGGGGTACTTATTAGGAGCTTGATTTTGCTCGGGAGGCCTTTGGGACATAGTGTAGACATGCCCTCAGTGAAGTCAAGCAGGCGGTCAGGTATGCAGAGAGGCAGAGGTAAGAGATACATTTTTGTTGGCCATTCTTCCACAGATGTACTCAGACGCCATGAGACTGTGAGAGACCATGTAAGTAGACAAGGGAAGAAGTCTGAAGACCAAGCCCAGGGTACACCAGAGGATGAAGAGGAGCCGGCTGGCAGAGGAGCAACCAGTGGAGATGGAGGTAAAGCAGAAGAGTGTCGTGTCTGAAAAGCTGAGTGGAGACAGGCTCCCAGGAGGAAGGACAAATGAAATAGGCCAAATGCCGCATGGGGGTTGAGTAAAGTTTGAGTATCTCCCAGAATTCTTTCCAAGACTGGAATGAACCCACACAGCATGATCGCCATCACCTGTGACTTCATCTGGGACCATCCCACCTGCCTGGTTCTGCTCACCGGTCTCACCCTCTGGCACTTCCCCTCGGCCCCAGCTGCTCTGCTCTCTGAGGCCTCACCATTTCCATGCTGGGCTCCTTGCACAGAATGCTCCTTCTCCCCATTATTACTTTTTATCAATACAGTCTGTTTTCATGACCACCCACTGTAAGATCCCAACATCGCCAATATTCTCTCCATACCCTACCATTTGCTCTTTATCTCACTTTATCTCTCCTCTCACTGTATATGATTTGTTGACACTTCCAAATCACCAGTTTTTTGTTGATTTCCTCACATGGGAGCAAAGATCTAGTCTGTCTTACTGTTTTTTTTTTTTTTTTTTAATTTTAGAGAAAGAGAGCATGCACAAGTAGAGGTGGAGGCAGGGATAGAGAGAGAGAGAGAGAGAGAGAGAGGATGATCCCATGCCCCATGATCATGACCTGAGCCAAAATCAAGAGTTGGACGCTCAACCAACTAAGCCACCCAGGGGACCCTGTCTTGTTCTGTTTTATCCCAGACTAGAACATGGACTGATGGGCGCCTAGGTGGCATCTGATTTTGGCTCAGGTCACATGCTCATGGTTTATGGGTGTCGGGCTCTGTGCTGATAGTTCAGAACCTGGAGCGTGCTTTGGATTCTGTGTCTCCCTCTTTCTCTGTCCCTCCCCTGCTCACACTGTGTCTCTGTGTCTCTCTCAAAAATAAATATTAAAAATAAAAAAAGAACATGGACTAATGTCGTAGGTATTCAATAAAAAGTTGCTGAATAAATGACTTAATCTATATTTCAGTAGATTTTTAAAAACTGGGTATAAAATATTCTGATAAGCAGTCCCTAACTTAGAAGTACAGAGGAAGAAAGCTGGGATACACTTTCATTCGATGGTGCTATAAAGTAGTTTTTCAAGTTATTGTCAATTTCGATGGTGCTAAAAATAGAAACCAAGGTGTGGTTCACCATGTGGAGAGCACATTTGCACAGCTCCTCCAACATGGCCTTCCACCCACCTAAGACCTGCGCTGTCCAAAGGCCTTGTGCTGTTTTCCAAGGTTTCGGGCACGTAGTGGCAATGGCACTGTGCTCTCACAGGGCCCAGCACAGGCCAGGCGCTTCGGCTGTTTACAGAATAAGTCCAGCTAATATTAAACTCTTGAATGAAGGGTAGCTGGTGAACGGTAAACTAGAATGTTCTCATCATCCACGCTTTTCCTAGCGTCCTTCTCAAGAGGGTTTCCTCTTAGGAGGTCCAAGTGAAGACCACTTATCGTAGAAATCTCTTCTGGAAAATCTCCCTAATGAAGTTGAGGGAAGGACTAGGCATGGGGTGTGGGCGGGCTCTGCTTTTGATGGCCTGGCCCGCACTTTCATCTTCCTCTGCTGTCTTACGCCCATTGTTTGCTGCCGCTAAGGCAGTAAATGTTGTTGGTCTTAGCTGCAAAACCAAGACTAGGAAACTTTGAAGTGTTTTCTGCTGCTTACCGTCACCCACTGTTCCTGTCAGCAAACTGAGATAAAGCTGATGGACAGAGGTGTCTGGTCTAATTCCTTTATTGACACACAGGTCCTGTCTTCAAACACCAGTGTAAATGAATAAGCACAGAGATAGTAATGTGTCCGTAATAGGCCGCTGGAGAAATGCCATTGTTTACGGACTGATCCCTGCTTCCTAAGGCCCACACAGCTCCAAAATCTTACAAATTAGCACCTCGCTGAGATCAAAGAATTGTCTTTTCTCTCTGCAATTACCTGCTTGAGGAGCTGAGCAAGCAAATGAGACAGTTCAAGCGGGTCTCTCTCCAGCGCAAACCTTTCTTTTGAGAACAAATGGTAGAATATACGCTTTCTTCAGAAGGGAGTGGTTAGGAATAAGAGACTTTGACTTCATTGTGCTATGTGAGAGCCAGCGGATTCTGTAGTTTTTTTTGTTTTGTTTTGTTTTTGTTTTTGTTTTTGTCACTCACAACTATCTTTTGCCCGTTACAACACTCATTTCAAAAATCGGTGGACAGAGCTATGTTCGTCCTTAACAACCAGTCTTTTGAGATCACATTAAAGTTTAAATTACAAAGGTAAAATGGTTTCAAATTTAAATGACACCATAGTACCTACAACTCTGAGCAAAAGGCATTTTCCCATACGGGAAATACTAATTTTCTGTAGGATTGAAAATTTAGACTACAAATCTAATTTCATTCCTGGTGTGTCTTACTTAAATCAACAAGTGCACCATGAAGTCTCTCTAAATACAAGTTTTAAAAATGCATCATTCTAGGAGTTTACTTGTTCATTAAGTAAATTTACTTGCCTTGAAGCACATTCTGCTAGCTAGCCTCTGTCCAGAATGATGTTTTTGAAGATACTAAGAGATGAGGGAATAGAAACTATGTACAGAACATCACTGACTATGACACTGCTTAGGAATTATGTCTTTCATATGAGCCACACAACCCCAAAACAAGAAATCAAATGGACAAACTGTATGGTTTCACAAAATACTGGCTTATTTATAAAAAAGACAAGATTCCTGGTGGCAGGCTTTATCTTTTATGTAAATGAAAAAATATACTTTCAAATTATATGGGTACAACAACCAATCTTCGTCAAAGTCTTGACTCATACGGAAGAATAGTTTAAAGAAATAAAAATGGACTATACTCAGGTGTGTGGGGGGCTCAGCTGGTTGAGCTTCTTTCTGACTCTTGATTTCTGCTCAGGTCATGATCCCAGGGTCATGGCTCAAGCCCTGTGCTAGGCTCCATGCTGGGCATGGAGCCTGCTTGGGATTTTGTCTCTCCCTCTCCCTCAACCCTATTTCTCCATTCTTGCTCTCTCTTTCTCTCTAAAATAAATAAAAACAAGCAAAACACCAGACTATTTTCTCTAAAATTGTAACGTTGGGCATCCTTTTCTCCAAATAAGTGTTTCCTGCAGTTATTCGTAACATTCATGATCTTTTTAAAAAAATTTTTTTTAATGTTTATTAATTTTTGAGAGAGACAGAACACAAGCTGGGGAGGGGCAGAGAAAGAGGGAGACACAGAATCAGAAACAGGCTCCAGGCTCTGAGCTGTCAGCACAGAGCCCAATGTGGGCCTTGAACTCACAAACTGTGAGATCATGACCCGAGCCAAATCAGACAATTAACCGACTAAGCCACCCAGGTACCCCATCCGTGACCTTTAAAGGGGCATTAAATATGTTCTTTATATCAAAGAGTTTGTGAAAATGAATGTGAACTAAGGGGAAATTTTAACATGATTTGTCTCATTTTCCTAAAGCCATTATCCTCAGAAAAAAGTCCAGTGCCCTTGGGAGCAGCCAATGTTAGAATAAGACCCCCACCCCCCAGGCTGCTCTAATCGCCGTATTTCAGGAACACAGATGACTCAGACCCACAAACACTGGCCACGGGACCACCACTGAGGCTCCAGGAGAACTCGGACAATTGTCATTAAACAACGAAGCTTCTTCAGTAGCCCCCGAAATACACTTCAATATTTGATTATATTTGCCCTCTCAATATACCTGTGAGCTCCTGCTGTTGAAGCACAACATGAGGAAAAGGCAGACAAGTTAAAGTGGCTCAGGGTATTCGGATGGCTAAGTGACCTCTCCAAGGATATATTATCAGTGTGAACACTTAACAGACAGCACTCGAACCTCAAGTTAGTTACTTGAGAAGCGTTAACTTGTGGCCAAAATGCAGAATTGGCAAAACCACAGCAATTAGCTATTAGCTATTTGGACACTTCTGTCTTTGAATGAAGAAGGGGTTGCCTGGCATGGACGGTGGAGAGCGGTGTTTGCAGGGGGAACACCCAGCAGGGTGTGTGGCCAACACAAGTCACGGACACTGACAGAGCCTCACTGTGCCCACATCTAACCATACCACATCAGTTCAGGCCGTCATTCAACGTTCCAGCCTGGTGGTGAGGCTCTACCACAATGAAATAGATTTGTAGATATCTCTCTGCTGACAGACATATTCTGTCTTAGGAGATGGGGCTATTTTATGTCAGCAGAGCCTAGAGACCTCCTGCTGGCAGCTGACTTACACTAATGAGTCTGAGCAATTAAATAAGAAGCATGCTTGAGGCGCCTGAGTGGCTCAGTTGGTTAAGGGCCAGGTCTTACCTCAGGGTCGTGAGTTCAAACCTCATGTGGGGCTCAGAGCTGGACGTGAAAGCCTACTTTGGTGGGAGAAGGGGGAGAAGGAGTATGCTTTATTGACCTATATATTAAGGAACACAATTTTGGTGCCCAGAGGGGAGATTTTTCTTTCATATGGCCACTCATTCTCACTTGCCCTGAAATGGAGACTGGGACATGCACCAGCAAGTCTCAAGTTCTGGCTTGGAAACTGGAGAAGGGGGTCCCGTGGAGAAATGAACTGAAACCACCAGAGAGCATCCCGGGGCGGACTGCGGCAAGTCACAAATGTTAATCTGCAAAATCGCCTTGCTATTCAGCCTTCAGGCAGTTGGATGCCACTCTGGGGACCTTAACCTTCAGCCTCGACTTAGTAACAGCTTCTGTAAAGTTCATGAGCGAGGAAGTGGAATTTCCAGTCTCCTATGCTTGTTAAGAGTGCTAGGAAAATATAGTAAAATCCTGTACTTTTCCTATTACATCTCCATCTGGTCTCCGCAACACGAAACGTGGCAACATATAAATCCTGGCAAGGTATGTATGGCAACGTCCAAGTCTACTTCCTCAGTAACAGCACAAGAGAAGGAAGGTAAAGCTTCCGAAGCCACTGCCTAACTGAGCGAGCTGGGCCACTCCCGCACAAATGGGTCACATACACAAGCATCTCAACGTAGGGCCGTCAGCCAGGGTCTGCGGGTCAGCCTCTGCTGAGATCCTGAAGGCACCTGTTGTGGAAAGCTGGACACAGGTCCTGGCTACAAAACTCACGTTGATTTTTGTCAACCCTCTTGCGCAAATATCCTTCGCAGAGCAGTAGTCTTCTGGCTTATTTTTAAGACTGTTTTCTTGTGAATTCCCTTTCCTCTCAATGTAGTTTCAAAAACTAATCCATTAAGAATAATCCTTTTCATGAGAAAAATGATGCAATACTGAGTGGTTACACGCTCAGGTTCAAAGATGTTCATTTCTTTTCTTTTTTTTTCCGCGTTTTATTTTCAACTAATAGCCCGGAGGCTAATGATGATCCATTCCCTCTCCCTATTGCAGGTTTAGATCACTGTCAACATAATATGAACAGCATTACAACTTGTGTTGTTCTTTAACTGTGCTGAGAGAACAATTCCAAAATACACCATTTTTTTATTTTACTTTTTAATGCTTAAAATTTATTTTACAGTAAAAATAGTAGGGAATTTGGGTTTTTGGTTAAGTATTGAGAGATTTTTTTTTTTTTTTTTTGAGAGAGAGAGAGAGGGCAGAAGAGGGAGAGGGAGAGGATCTTACGCACTCAGAGTCTGATGCAGGGCTCAGTCCCACCACCCTGGGACCATGACCTGAGCCGAAATTAGGAGTCAGACACTCAACCTCAACCTCAACCAACTAAGCCACCCACATGCCCTTTGAGGAGTCATCATTAAATAAAATTAGCATCAATTGTGTTTTTAAATGGTCTTCTGTGAGAGATAACCAGAGTAACTGAGGAAGGGAGGGGAAAAGGTGCATGTGGACCAAAAGGATCCCAGGTTTTTCCAGCAGAGTAGAGAAAACTCCTTCTTTTTGGTGAGGGGAAGGCAAAGAACTCGATCTCCAGTCTCTCCTTCCTGTGATTCATTCCTTGGTCTAAGCTCTTCCCCAAACCCAGAGCAGGCTCTCTCCCGAGTCTCTGTTGACCTACCCGGCTGCCAACGGAGGAGGGTCAGGAGGCTCCCAGAATCCATGTAATCCTACCCCTGCGGGCATGCACAGGGGGCTGCCCGCCCAGTCCCTGCGCACCTCACTCCTGGGCTGGCCTGCGCCTGCGGGTAGTGAGAGCCGAAAAGAAAACATTTCCTTTACCTACTTCATACCTCATAAACCAAAACGTATCCCTTCAAATAACACTCAAATTCCATCTTGTTCACAAGTGCCAAACTGAATCCACCCGAATTTTACCTTCTTGTTTACCTCCTATAGAGCTGCACACTGTAGTCTTCTCATATTAAAGTTCCACAAATAATGTGTCACTTACCAACTGCAACCCCACAGAATATGAGGGAATAAAAAACATTAAGAGAGTTGGGCCTTTAATGCTCTTGATTCTAATAAGTCCTCACCAAAGGTTTAACCAGAATGTTCCCTCAGTGCTACTAAACAAATGTTTATTTAGTGATGCATTTATGTAACACTTCTCCTTTGAAAAGAGAACTTGAGGTGGTTTCCAGAACTATATACATATCAATAGAAGAAAAACAGACCTTTTTGTGGAAACTCAAGCAATCACAAAGACAGATAAGCTGGGAAAGAACAGGAAGGGGGAGTAAGGTCACTGCCCCCCCGCTGGTCCTGGGGTCTTCCTAGACATGCTACATGTGGGTAGCGACTTTGAAGCAGATCCCTCATAATGCAGGCAAGCACAGCTCCAGAGCACTCTCGAGCCAGGTGGGGCATGGGGCAAGCCATGCTGCTGGCCCAAATCAAGCCACAAAGAGAGGGTAGGGTCATTCCCATTCCCGCAGTGTGTGGGAGCCGTTCCCTCGGTCTTCCTCAAGTAGTCACAGAGTGCCTGGCGGCCTATTAGTGGGGATGGAGACTTCTGAGAAGGTAAAATGAATGAGAGCATTGGAGGTGATGGAGAAAATGTCTTTACGGTATGGAACATGCACTTCTAGTGCTCAGTGATTCTGAGGTGCCAGCTCTGAGTGCGTGTGTTCGACTCCAGAGAGCTGCAGTCCAGCAGTCCATACAAATCATGGACTGGTGTTTTCTTCCCTGGGGTCCTGGTCCAACTGTACTGCACATTCATCACAGGAAGCCCGTGCGTACCCATCAGGCGGGCTCAACACTTACTATCTACAAGCCTTCCAGAGCTTCCAGCCAATAGGAGCCCCGGGTTCCTGGATTTCTGGAAACTTCCATGTTTCCTCATTCTCAATAGAGGAGAAGGGGTCAGGGAATCTGGGGAAATGAGGAAGGGTGCCCTTATCTTCCAGAGGATGGCACTTTGCAACTCAGAGGTACAGAACAGCCGTTTGAGCTCAGCCACTGGCTGCCACCTGTCCTATCTGCAACAGAGGACTCCATTTCATAGCATGCCTGTCACAAGGAAAAGAGACGTCCTCTTACTGAATGCCCATCTATGCAGGCCGCTCTGCAGACACTGATATTTCTCCAAGGGAAGATGGAAATGCAGAGAGCCTCCCGGCTTACAGAATTGGGACAGGGGAGGCTTTAAGAAAATTGTGAATACAAAATTAGGCACAGGAGTGTGCACGCAGTCAGCTCCAGTAAGATGGGGCCTCAGCTTCATTAACGTCACAGAAAATCTCTCCCTGATGCTTTTTCCCTGTAATCCTCGGAGCAACCAATGATGTCGGTGACTACTCATTCGACACAGGAAGAAACTACTATCCAGACATAGATGAACCTACCCAATCAATGGGGTTGCTAATTTCTGTAAATAAAAATCACTGTCAGTTAATTTTGAACTTCAGATGGAGAACCAATGATGTTTAATATGTGTTCTATAAGATATCTGGAACATATTTATATATTTTCTAAAATTTTTTTAACATTTATTCATTTTTGAGAGAGAGGTAAGGTGTGAGTGGGGGAGGGGCAGAGAGAGAAGGAGACACAGAATGGCAAGCAGGCTCCAGGCTCCGAGCTGTCAGCATAGAGCCTGACATGGGGCTCCAACCCACAAACCATGAGATCATAACCTGAGCTGAAGTCAGATGCTTAACCGACTGAGCCACCCAGGCGCCCCAATATGTTGGTTTTTCTAAAAGAAATATAATCAGTACTATATATCCAGTGACAAAGCGACCCACCCACCCCATAGTAAAATCTTTATTTTCCTTGTACTGGGCCTGCTTAATGATGCTAGACACTTGGCAATCAGCTATCAGGATCTGGATTGCAAAAATCAGCAAGTAGAATACCAGATGTGAAAACTTCCCACTGAAATTCTGACTTCTTTTGAACTATGAGATTAATTATATATGTCAGATGGCTGACCCTTCCATAGTCAGACTAAACGTGAAGTATTTCAGATGGGATGATACTGGTGTGACTGAAAAGAAAAAAGCCCCTCAGAATGGAGATAAATTGGTTTGGTCTCATCCTTAGGACTCACTGTCTCATAGGGGAAAAAAATCCTTGACTAATGATTTGAGTTCTTATTGCAAATTTAAAATACCGTAAACCAAGGACTCTTTCAGTAGAAACATATGTCAACTCCTGTACCAGAATTGTCACCAACTATATATAAAGTAGATGTTAGGTTTTCCTTCAGAGGAAAGGGAAAACAGAGAAAAAAGGATAATCTGTCATGAACCTACACTTAGGAAAGAAACAGAGCGAGAGAAGCTTGCAAGTAGGCTTGTTATAAGGTAAAGCTTTTTTCCTCCATGAAATAAGCCTAGAGCAACCCAGATCTTTGCTCAAATGCAGAACTTAGCAATGTGTTTCCATAGAGCTAAAAGGATTGTCAAATAAATTATTGGCAAAATGTTCTCCTATGCTTGTGTTACCCTATTTGGCCGTATATACTTTGCTCAGATTTCCTGAGAATTTCCTGGGAATTTCTGCTGAGTGTACCTGGTCCAAGGAGAACAATCACCACAGAGGGTGACCATCCCTGACCTCCATCCCTGACCTCCATCTTTGCAATCAACACCTACTGTTACCAGGAAGAGGGGCCAGGCGGCAATATGCACAGTTAACAGACACTCCACTGTCTAGTAGTTAGTGAAACAGAGGACCCCAGAGACTTGGGATCTAGTCATGGATCGAACAATGTCAACATGTATGCTGGACAGTTGACATAATGTCATTATGTACCACAGATCTCTGTGTCCTCACCTGCCAAATATAGCGGTGAGATTTTGTTGGTTGACTTCACTCTGGATTCTTGGCTCTAATTCCGAGTTATTTCAAAATTTTGTCAGGTTTTTTAATTGTCTTCTCAAAAGCTCTAGATGCACACTTCACTTTGAAATCTCTCTGGGGCACCTGAGTGTCTCAGTCTGTTAAGCATCTGACTCTTGATGTCAGCTCAGGTCATGATCTCACGGTTTGTGAGACGGAGCTCTGTGTTGGGCTCTACGCTGACAGTGTGAAGCCTGCTTGGAATTCTCTCTCTCCCTCACTCCCTCTGCCCCTGCTCTCTCTCTCCCTCTCAAAATAAATAAACATGAAAAAAAGGAATTTCTTTGGGCAGCTTCCTTCTGCTGAAAATGCATTACTGAGTGTACAGAACAGACACCTCTTTGGGAAATAGGGACAATCACTATAGCAAATTCCTGTTGGCATTTTAAGGATTAAACAGGAAAACGTACTGGTATTTTATTATTGGAATTTCATTTCTGTTAACATTTCAGTTTTGTTGTATGTGTGTGTACATCTTTGCATGTATGTTTATCTCTATGCAGAGATCTTGTGAATAAATACAGGCGCATGTCGGTGTGTCTGCATATACTGACAGGTGGATACACACACAAAGAGACACAGATAGAGTAGCACGCGCATTGAAAATGATCTGGGCTAACATAAAGCAAACTCTCTCTAATCCAGGGTTTTTCAGTCTACTCTACTGAAGACCAGATTTTTAAACCTTGCTGTTATTTTTTCTAATCCTTTGGAAAAAAATTTTTTATAAAATATAATTTTATTGAAATTGCTGTTAAAGTTTTTCAACTGTCTATTTTCCTTGCATACATCCTAGCAGACTATAACATTTTGAGGCAGAGCCCTGCAGGCTAGGGACTGCAGTCACATCTAGGGTATGGGATGGTGTGAAACTTTCATTTTCTTAATATTTTATATGGTTTGATGTTTAATGTAGTATTTGTTTTTATAATACAGAGAGGATACTGAATGTTAACTAAAATGTAAATTAAAAATTAAAAAAAGGAGGGGTTCCTAGATGGCTCGGTCGGTTAAGTGTCTGACTCTTGATTTTAGCTCCGGTCATGGTCTCACAGTTGGTGGGTTTGAATCCCACATCAGGCTCCAAACTGACAGTGCAGAGCCTGCTTCGGGCTCGCTCTCTCTTGCTCTCGCTCTCTCTCTCTGTCTCTCCCCTACTTGTTCTCTTTCTTTCCCTCTAAATAGACTTCTGATATAATTTAAAAAGAGAAAAAAGAAAAAAGAAAAGATAGAAAAAGTCATGTTAATTTCAATAAAATAAAATTAGTAAATTTATATACATATAAAACTAGGATATTTTCTTGTTGATCAGTGTTTAATCTAAGTTATCTCTGTTTGAAAATAAATGGAAAGTACTTCTTTTCCTTTGGGAGGAGGGTATTTATATTTATCAGCATTTCATGATCAGTGGGTATTGTTACATGTCTAATAAGAAACAAATTAAAGTTATCCATTACAAACCGAAGCACAATGTCAACACCGCTATCAAGGTGGACCACAAGCACTCACTTCCTCTGGCTTGAACTATTCTTTGGATGGAATTTCTGAAAGGGGAAAATGTGTGAATCTTTATTCCAATTCAGGTTCTAAGTCTGTATAAACTCTAATTTAAATTTTTTAAAATGTTTATTTATTTTTGAGAGAGAGAGCGCGCGCACGCACACAGTGGGTAGGAGGGGCAGAGAGAAAGGGAGACACAGAATCAAAGAAGGCTCCAGGCTCTGAGCTGTCAGCACAGAGCTCAATGTGGGGCTCAAACCCACAGACTGTGAAACTATAACCTGAGCTGAAGTCGGACACAACCGACCGAGCCACCCAGGTGTCCCTAAATTCTAACTTAAAATCTATGTAATTTGGTACCAAAAAATATCACTTATTAAGTGTCATTCATCGGTCAACACATATTTAAACAAGCCACAAAGGCTCAGCAGCAGCTTCCTCAGGGAGTGTGTGTGCATGGCCCTCTGGCAATGGCTGAGCCACACTTCCAAGTGAGCCGATGTCGGTATTCAACATGCTTTATTTTTCTATCTAGCACTTGGATGTTCACTTACTAATTTACCAGATATTTCCTCGGTGGAGGACTATGAATCAGGCACCATACTAGTCTCTGAGGATACAAGGCGGAGGGAAGGGGGAAGATCCCTGCCCTCTGGAACCGATGACTTGGCAGGGAGCACCGATAGTGAGCACGCAAGTGACTCCAGGCTCTGGCAGCCTGGTGGGGAGGACTGGGAAGGAGAGCAAAGAGGGTGGGGAAGAGCACTTGAAAGTCGGTATGTTACCGGAGCGCTCCTCGCATGAGCCAGCTAAGCAGATATCAGCATGATTCATTTCCCCAGAGGCTCTGTTTTACACCACACAAGAGTCACAAGGACATTCCTAACTGACCTCAGATTTTTTTAATTAAAAAAAAAAAAGCTTCCCTTGTTTATATGAAAAGTAACAGAGAAAGGTTAGGAGAGAATAAGACAGCCCCCTGTAAGGGTCCCTGGGGCACGTATCAGCACACATAGAGTTCTACTGCTTTTAAAGGGCTGAAGTGGGGATGGGGGCATCCCGGTGGCCATGTGTGTGCCCACCCAGCGTTCCACAACTGAATGAGGCGGGTCTGTTGGTGGTTTTTGTCTCGAGAGGGGCTGTGAGAGTCCTGGGTGGTGGAGAGGGGAGGCAGAGATTCGATTTCATCGCAAAGGAACTTCCACCCACAAACACGAGCTGTGATGGATCATCTTTCCTGTCCTTTCTCTCCTTCTGTGTTTGTGGACTCAGTGTGGTGAGCATGGAGCGATAGCCTGCATCTCTGTGCTCTTGCTATATACCCGGAAAGTACTAGCTATGTGTGTCCCGAGCACATTCCTTAACCTGTCTGACCTCGTGAAGCAGGTTGAATCCCCTTTCTCAGGGAAGGCAGTAAGATGCGGAGAGAGGGCATAAGGTGGCCAAGCTCACACACTGAGCGGGCCCACTGCAGCTTGAGGGGAGAACGCGGTCCCCTTCCAGCCATCAAAGGGATGCTGAGCCATGACACAGGGAGAAACCGCAGCTCTCCGTATGCACAAGTGGCAGCTGGTCTCCGCCAACCCTCGTGCCCGGGGCCGTCACATCGGCTGTCCTCACGGGGCTGGAACTGGGGCCCATCGCCTTCAAGGAGGAACACCAGCCACGCTGCTTTGTCCAGCTGTCGCTCTGGTCCCCCAGCCTCGCCGCCCTCGGCGTGCACAAGGAGAGGGCCTCGCCCTGGGCCTCCCTGCACACACTGCCCTCCACTCCCGCTACAGCATGAGGATGGTGCCGTGTGGCCCAAACCCTTAACTGTACCACGTATGAGAGCGGACCAGCTCCAGCCCGAAAGC
Source organism: Crocuta crocuta (assembly GCF_008692635.1). Taxonomy (NCBI): domain Eukaryota; kingdom Metazoa; phylum Chordata; class Mammalia; order Carnivora; family Hyaenidae; genus Crocuta; species Crocuta crocuta. The sequence continues at coordinate 4,158,384 of NW_027528640.1, forward strand.
CATCAAACCAAATCTTTCTTAAAAGGGTTTGTGGTTCTTGGTCTCATGATTCTCACACAGGTAAGCAATCATCCTCATGAAAAAAGACACTGAAATGAATAAAAATCGTGGCGGGCCATGCCTCTACGCAGGCTGGCTCAGAACTCACCTTCCCCACGCCCTTGGAGCCCCACATCTGCGGTTCTGTGGCTACTGGGCTGTCACTCTTGAGCTTCCAGTGAATTCACCAGATCGTGGCACCTGTTATCTGTGTATCTAAACATGAGGCCACTATCCGCAGACACTTGTTACCATCATCACACACTACTTTCCTAGAAAGAAAAAATGACTGAAAGTAATGGATGGATTGGGTTTTTGTTTTTGTTTTTGTTTTTTCTTTTTCTTTTATTTATTTCTGAGAGAGAGAGCGAGAGAGCATGAGCAGGGGAGGGTCAGAGAGAGGGGGAGACAGAGAGCCTGAAACAGGCTCCAGGCTCTGAGCTGTCAGCACAGAGCCCAACATGGGGCTCAAACCCACGAACCATGAGATCATAACCTGAGCCGAAGTCGGACGCTTAACCGACTGAGCTACCCAGGCACCCTTGGATGGACTGGTTTTCAGTCTCCAGAGCCCACACAACTTTTTGTTACTCAGGATCAGAGGAATGGTTCAAAACTCTTTATCTTTCCTTTACTTGCCTTTTGTTTAATAGAATGAAATTAAATAATAACTAACTCATCAGTTGTTGGGATTTAAAAAGTAAATTGCAAATAATATCACCTTGCCAAACCCGAGAAATATGTATTATAGCTATGATCATTCATTCATTCATTCATTCACTCGTCCAACAATTATCCCTCTGGAGGACTGACTGCATGTAAAAACATCAGCATGTCCCAAGGGGAGAGAAAGAAGAAAGTCACCTAGACTATCCTTCCCACCAGACCCTACCCTGAGCATGTGCAAGGGTACATAAATACCCATAATGCAAGGTATAGTATATGTTCTATAATAAAATATGAAAATGATATGAAAATAAAATGTCAGTAAATCAGGAGATCTTTGGTTGTAAATGAAAACTGAGTCACACAAAGAGGAAGAAAGAGGAAGAGGAGGGGAAGGAAGGGGGGGGAGGGAAAAGAGTATTTACTGACTTTCTTAACCATAAAGTTCAAATGCAGATCTAGTTATAAGCCAAGCTTCTTCAAACAAGTGAAATATTTCTCCCATGATCTTGAATATCCATGATCTTGCCCTACGGTAGCAACATGGCTATAAATGTTCCATGGCTCTCATGTCCTTACTCCACAATCTAAAAGGAGAAGAAGATTTTTCTTTATGGNCCAATCCCAAACAAATTATTTGGACCAGGAACTCTGGTATTCTAATTGTTTTAGGTTGATCAGGGTCAGCTGATCAGGTTTGGGGAAATAAAACAAATGGTTGAAGGCAGAGAGGGGGCTTCCCAGAGAAATCAGGTTGTGTTGTCCAAAGGGGGGTAGATGGATGCTGGACAAGCAATGGTAATGTCTCCCCATCAGGAAACCATCCGGAGAGTGGCTGGAGGGAAGGGAGAGGCAAAGGCCCCTGGCTGCCTAGAGACCCTGCTCACCAGGTCTTGACTGAAAGGGAAGAGGCCTCTGTAATGGAAGATATAAACGCGGTACCGTCCATACCTGCTACAGGGCCACTCACCCCCTCAATCACTTCTCCACTTGGAACTGGCGCTGGCACTGTCTTGCGGAGCTCCATGAGCCTCCCCAGTTCACACAAGTGGCCGTGGCTTTCCTGGTGTTTGCCAATGAGTGGATTATGGCCATAAAGAAAAGGTTCTCAAGGGACTCCTCATAAGGGAACCAGTGCTAGGAGCATAACCTACCTCTAGAAATAAGACTGGACTTAATTCTCTCCTCACAAAACCTCACTGGACCTATGAACACACGTAACATGAATATAGATACATTCCCATTTAATTAGAATTTACTGCAAAGGGAAAGGTGTTCTTGCTTTATGGGCATTCTATCTATGCAATCATCTAATATGCACAAAAAATGTAGGAGTACTATTTTTGTTCCTTTTATAGATTTAAACAGAAAAGTTGAAGCTTAAGGTTACAGATAATATGTAGTGAAAATAGAATTTTAACTTAAGGACTCCCAACACGGAAACCTACGGTCTTAGTAACCACAGCTTACGACCTTCATAAATTTGACGGGCAGGAAACCCCTGGGCATGTATCTAATTGATAAAATGAGATGCGCTTGCTTTATGGTACACAGAGAATGGACTAGCGACACAAAACGCCGCAGGAGACTCTGTAGCTGGTGGTCCCTGACGATTTACATTTTCAGTCTGCATGTTTTCCAAAGCAATGGCAGTTATAACACAAAAAGATCTCAGCAATCATTAAAGGAATTATTTGTATTTTGCTTTGGAATGCATTGTGTTATTTTCCCCCTCGCATGCTCAGATGTCATATTAACTGATTAAAGGATGTTTGGTGCGCCTGGGTGGCTCAGTCGGTTAAGCGTCCGACTTCTGCTCAGGTCATGATCTCACGGTTTGTGAGTTCGAGCCCCGCACTGGGCTCTGTGCTGAAAGCTAGCTCAGAGCCTGGAAGCTGCTTCAGATTCTGTATCTCTCTGTCTCTCTGACCCTCTCCCACTCGCATTCTCTTTCTCTCTGTCTCTCAAAAATGAATAAACGTTAATAAAAATAAAGATGTTTGGATTCGTTAGTAATAAAATAAGTTTCTGTTTACTGAATATACACTGATGAAATTGAGGCATCACTATCTTAAAATGTCTGGGAGATGAACGTTTTCAATGAAAATGCAGTAATTTACAGTAAGCCAAAATAGTCCATCATGTTGCCATAGTCTAGGAGCTGAGTATATCTGGTTCCAACGTAGCCACAGTTCTTTCTGGATGTAAAACTGGGGGCACCACTTACTCTCGCTAAACATCAGTTTCTGGTTTTGTATAATGAGAATAGTGGTACTTTCCTAATGGATGGAGTCACATACACTAGGTGCTTAGTGCTGTGCCTGGCACATGACACGCACCCCATAAATGTCAGCCCTATTTATCACCTATTAATAGAGACAGCTTTCTCTCCCCCTCCCATTCTCCCCCATATAATAAGGCCATCAAAAAGAAGCAATAATTATATAGAATTCTAGTATTTTTATACTAGAAATACACCACTCTTTGACTATACACCTTCAAACCATGGTAACTTTATTTGTTGATTCAAGGCAGGTAACGATTCAATAATTTTACCCAGTTGAACCTGTCAAACACTTTCTCTCTCCACAAAAATATATATTTACCCTATTTAGTGGTGTGCTGATGGCATTATACCCTTCTGATTTCATAAGGGAAAAGAGTTTCATGACTTCCCTCAACCAAAACAATTTAAATAAATAAATAAGAATTACAATAGGTGAATGGACTCCTCAGCAAACTCTCTTTTACCTGCAAAGACACACACCAGGACATTTTGCATCCCAGGGGACATGTGGCAAGGACAGGGGACATGTTGGGTTGGCACAAGGGTGTGTGAATGTGTGTGTGGTGGGCGGTGCTGCATTGGCATCTAGTGGGTAGAGGCCAGGGATGTGCTGAACACCCTAAAATGCACAGACAGCTCCCCACAGAAAGAATTACCAGCTCCAAACATCAGTATTGCCGACGTTCTGAAACTCTGCCAATGAAGTTAAAGACATGTACTTGGGAGAATGTTAAAGAAACAGAGCAAGACGGGCCAACCGTCCCCTCCCCCACCCTTTCTGCAGTGCAACTTGATTTTGTATTTCATTGGAAATGTATGATTAAACCAACCAGATTTTAAATTCTTTTTTTCTACTCTCTTCCTGCTTCTGAAGGATATACAGTTCTACTTGAGTTAACTCAGTGGCTTGGGGAGAACCAGACTCGGGTCATGTAGGAAGTGCCACCCCTTCACCTGTTATTTCCACTGTTGAGTGATGGTTGAACAAGTCACCTGCGTGAAGGCTCCATCATGTCCATGTGTGGAAATCCACATCTGAGACCACCATGAGGTCACAAAGAGGGACTGACAGGGACTCCGTGCGGCATGGCAAGGCCTCTGGAAATAGTCCTTGCATTTCCACTGTGACCTGTTGTTTGTATAAACAATAGGATTTTTATGAGACATACAGTTAGCACAAACAAATTATTCCAGTTCTCAAACTGTTCTACAAGTGCTTATTTTTTTGGTAGGGAATGAAAACAAACGAAATCAAACACATCTGATTGTTCTAGAATATGAAACTCTTCAGCTGACTTTTACATTCTCTGGGTTTCTGTTGCTATTTTGACTTTTCTAAAAGTGTGACATCCTGTATCTCAGTGGTGTGAAACTGAAACCAATTTACCCAGCACGTTCCGATTGTAACAATTTGTAATTTTGAATTCATCACACAGATGACTGAATTGCAAAAATGTTCTTTAGCACCGTCACAAAAATACACTAAAAATACAAAGAGCATTAAATGAACTACATATTGCTACATCAGCTTACACATTTATTCATCCTCATGTGATTTTCTCATTTGCTTTTTATAGAAATTTGAGAAACAGCTTCAAAACTGTAAAATTGCACAGGAGAGAGACATGTCTATTTTGTACTGTGTGATTTAGTCGGCATCAATACCTAGGACTTATTCCTCATTTTGGTTTCAGTTTCAAATGGCCCCGACATGTGCTTACCAACACTTCTACACCTGCCAAATTTTCTCTTGGGCTCAGAGTAAACAGAAGAGAATTTAGAAGGAAAAAAAACCCTTGAATATGATTTATTAAAAAAGAAAGAAGCTTTTCTTTCTCTTACTTTGGATTTTCATTTGAAAGGCTTGCTTTTCACAGCTTTTTCTTAGAACTGCAAAAGTTTTCCTCAAAATGTTTTACATTTAAAAGGTGTTATTAGGGAAACAGCTAGAAGGTTTGAAAGCTTTTTTTCATCCCCTTTTCCCCTTAATTTGAAATGGATAAATATGTAACACAAGCTGATTTTCATAAACATTTCATGGTACTTACATTCCTAGAGGTTTTTAAATAGAATTGTCATTTTTACATGAATTCTGAGCTGAAGGCGACCGCAACAGAAAAACATGATTAAAATATGCACTTTCCCTCATTTCAGAAAGGAACTCCTAACACACAGATTTAATTGTGTTAAAGAACTTCGGAGTTAAATGATTTTGGAGACAATCGGTATAGAAACATAATAAATCAAAATTCTAATGCTACTGATCATTTCCAGGAGGCCATTTGTCCTCAAAATACCTGATTCAAAAAGCTACCAGTAAAGTCTGATCTTACACACTCAAAAAAAATTTTACAACTGCCTAAAATATGCAGGTGTGTTACTGGGTGATATCTTGCTATTTGTAAGTGAAATAGGTCTGTTGTACCTAGTAAATCCATGTACTGCCCAATGCTGATTGTACTTTGAATTCTGACAAATTCAAGAGAAGTATATCCAAATGCTTCTAATTATATTATTGTATTTCAGGTGGACTTGGTCTCTGAGTCTCGGTTGATGAAGTTATTGACCCTGAAGTTCACAAGAAGGAGAGAATGTTCAGGAATAACAAAGCCATTGGATGAATGAATGAAAAATATAATCAGACTTGCTCTAGCAGGTATTAAAATATACCACGATGCTTGGTCACTAAAAAAATATTTACACAGGCACAGAAAAACTGACCATTGGGGGAAAAAAAGTAAAAAACTGGTCCTCTATATTGGAAATGTAGTTTGAGATAAAGGCAGCATTCCAAATGGGAGGGGTGTTTGGAAGGCAGATTGGAAATACCTACAAGAATTTAAAACACACATATACCTGGATGAAATAAATATACCTTTAGAAAACTGTTCAAAAGAAAATGCTCACAAAAATGATATGCAAAATATGATTCACTGTTTCATTGTTTGCAATAGTAAAATATTGAAAACGGACTAGATACACAAAGGGAGATGTCTTAAAAATACGTATGCTGTAAGCATAACAGAATACCATGATACAATTAAAATAACAGGTACAGGCATATATGTATAAAGATGAAATCTCTCAGGAAATACTATGTGAATGAAAGCAAATGATTGAATACAAAAAGAATGATGCCATTCATAGCATGTATGAATATTCATATGGACAAAGTACATAGACAGGAATTGGAAGAACATATATCAAATTGTTGACAGGGTTTCTCTAGATCAAGTAGAGGGAAGACTGAGCCAGGGCTGTAAATGGAGACTGTCAGTGGAAGAGAAACCATGTATCTCCAAATTGTCTGTTCAAAGAAAACAGTGAAAATAAGTCTATAGTTGGCCGGTCTAGTGTGTAGCCACAAGCTTTGCAGGGCTGTGTACTTCACGATCAGTGACTAATGAGACTGAAGAAACACTTTTTTAAAAAAGCTTTTTAAACATTTTACTTATTTTTGCAACACGCATACAGAGAGAGAGAGAGAGAGAGAGAGGGAGAGAGAGCAAGGGAAGGGGCAGAGAGAGAGGGAGACACAGAATCTGAAGCAGGCTCCAGGCTCTGAGCTGTTAGCACAGAGCCCGACGTGGGGCTCGAACCCACAAACCATGAGATCACGACCTGAGGCAAAGTCGGACACTTAACCGACTGAGCTACCCAGACGCCCTGAAGAAACTGATTTTTAATTTGATTTCATTTTAGTTAACTTGAATTCAAGCAGTGTCATGTACTGAAGAGTGCAGCTCTAGACCATCAACCATCTGACAATGGAGTTATAAACATACTCCCACAGACCATAATAGTCGTGAACATTTTTAAGGAAATAAGAGCTGCTGCTGGCCCTTACAATCTTGACCTTGAGCAATAACCTCCCTGACCTGAGTTTCCCAACAAGACTGTTCAAGCTGTTCTGTATGATACAGGACCCACTAACCACATATTGAGCTATGTATTTGGGGTATCATATTTTGGTTATGTCAGGTTAAAACAAGGTGTTCTGCTAAATTCACTGCACTTGTTTCTCTTTACTGTTTAAAGTGGCTACTAGAGATTTAAAATTATGTATCTGGTCTGCAATATCTATCTATCTATATGTAGATATATATAGTATGTGTGTGTGTATGTGTGTGTGTGTGTATATATATATCTATGGAAATATATAGATATATATCGATATATATCTCCATAGATATATATCGATATATATCTATATCTATGGAGATATCTATATCTATATCTATGGAGATATATATATATATATATAGAGAGAGAGAGAGAGAGAGATCTGAATATATAGAATAGTGCTGTTTAACACAGTCAAGATGCCTGTGTATTCTTTCTGCCTCAGACGTCCCCTGCTGTGTGATTAGAGGAATACTACTTAACATCTCTGATCGCTGGTTTCCTTATAGAGGTCCTGTGAACAGGGTTTTACTGCCATCTAACAAAAAATACTATCAATGAAAGCATTCTGGAGACAGTTTAAAACAAAACCATCAAATGAGTTTTTTCAGGAAATTCAGGAACAAATGCATACCTCCCAGTGGTTAAGTCACAGCTGAGGTTAACTCAAAATTTTCACAGCGGTTTATTTTCCCCAGACACTTACTCTAGGACCCTGACATTATAGATGTTTGTCTAGCTAACCCAAAGAGATCATCAAAACCTAAAAATTCCCCTTCTCTTCTACATTCTGGTTAAATTGTGTATGTAGCATTTTCTCTACTTCCACAGTCTTATAGGCAAAATTGGGCTAGAATTACTTTCCTTAAATAAAGAAGATTGAACTAGATCAGTCAATATTGAAGTGGGATCCCAGAACCACAACCACTGGCCCTGAGAATCTGTTAGAAATGCAAATTCACAACCATGGGCTCAGACCTACCGAGTAAAGAAATCCCAAGTGGGATCCAGCAACATGTGTTTTTACAAACCTCCTAGGTGACTCACACCAAAGTTTGAGAACTAATGAAGTGGACAATTTTACAAGGTTTCCTGGGATCCCAAGCTCTGACATTCCAACCAAATTCCATAATTTTTTATTTAATTCCATAATTCTAATCTATCATGTGGTGGTGAGTCTTTCTTGGGAGTGTTTAACTTAGTTTCTGAGACGCATTCTTCAGCTCCTTAGACACTGCTCGAATGGATAATACCACTCAAACCCCTACAGAAACATAACATCATGGACAAGGATGGGGAAGGTTATACAAATTACAAAGACTCAGAAGAGCAGAGGTCATTTGACTTACTTGCTTAATAGCCTGAGAAGAAAGGCATATGTTATCATGGCTCTTTTACTGAGGGGGAAGGGGAGGACACATTTCTATCAAACTGAGTAGCTAGAAACAATAGAAAACACTGTACTCAATTCACCCAAGTTTAAGGTTTTTAGGCAAAACTGGAGTGAGCAACAGGCCACAGAAACATTCCCAAAAGGGGAGTGGATTATGTGAATAGTTATGTCAGGAAGGGCAGCTGAACAGTCAGCAAAGGGCAGGGAGGGGCAGCTGAACAGCTTTAGTGAACGGCTCAAAGAGGAAGAGAAGTAGAGAAGGGAGGCGGGTCTCTCAGCTCAAACCTACTTCCTGTCCTTACAGAAGGTAGTCCGTGGGAAGAGAAGGAAATCTCTCTCTCTCTCCCATTCTCTCTCTCTCTCTCTCTCTCTCTCTCACACACACACACACACACACACACACACCCTTTCCCCCCACCTCCCTCCAGTCCTCCAATCCTGGCTCCCAGCAGACGACTTCAAGACTGCCTGCAAGGGTGGGATTAGAAGACACCGAGCACTGGTTCTTCAGGTCAGGCAGGTGGAACCCCACCCCTGTGTCCCACGAGGCATGCCTCCTGCCAGCCCAATGTGGCGGCGGCCGTGACACAGAGCGAGACCAGACTGAGGTGCGGGGCTGGGCATGCAGGTGCAGAGGGTCAGTGTGGGGCCAGACGTCCTGAGGGATTTGGCTCCGCGGCTGTGTCACAGCCTTCTGGTAGAGCCCAGAGAGACACCGTAAACAGCCGTCGGGTTGGCTTTGTTCTCCTCATGAACTAAGTTGTAGGAGCTGGTGAACATTCCAGGCAGGAGCCAGCATCAAAATCACAAACACCTCTCTCTGAAGGCAGTGTGGGGCTCTCAAAAACACGCGTGTTGCCAGCTCTGTACCACCACTACTTCGGCTACTACTACCAACCTTTTCTAGTCACTAGAGGGAGCTTTCCATGTATTTTCTCATCTAATGCATATGATAACCTTGTAAGGGAGGTACTCCTACTATCCCATCTCATGCATGAGAGACACCTGAGATAATTAAGAGATCCAAGGGCACCACTTTTCAGCAGCGGTGCTGGGATCTGAACCAGGTCTGTCTGGCTCCAAAGCCCACTGTTGTAGCTACATCAGTGGTTCTTATACTTGAGCGTACATAGGGAACTTCTGGAGGGCTTGGTAAGACACAGAGCCCCAGCGGATCTGACCCAAACGGTCTGTGATGGGGCCTGAGAATCGACATTTCTCGCAAGCACCCCAGCGATGCCGACGCCGCACGCTTTAGGAACTACCACGCTAAGGTAGCCTTGCCAGGTGGGCTATGTTATATCCAGCCTCTTCCCCTAATGACTTCTACAGCAAGTACAAAATGTCTTCATCAGTTGGGTCAGCAATTAAAGAAATTCCATAGTGCCTAACAACAGAGCCTCTCAAATATTAATGTGCATTCAGATCACCTGGAAGATTCTGCTAAAATGCAGATTCTACTCGAATAGGTCTGGGTTGGGACTGGAGATCTGGTGCCTCTGACTTCCCAGGAAATGCGCAGGCTGTGGTTATCACGGCTGTGTCTCCAGAGTGACCCCAGACCAGCACAGGTATCATCTGGGCATTTATTGGAAATGCAAAGTATCTGGCTCCCTGGACCTACCGAACGGGACACGGAACGGGAAGTAGGAATCTTTGCTTCTACAAGCCCTTCCAGTAATTCTGATGCAAGCTGCAGTCTGAGAAGCATCACCTTATAGCCCGACTTCTCAACCTGGGCTGCACATCAGATTCTCCTGGGGTGGGCTCTCCTCACAAGTGCAGATACCTGGGTCCCGTCCACAGTGATTGATTTAATTCATCTCAGATGCTGCCTGACAATAAGGATTTTTTGTTTGTTTGTTTGTTTATTTTAGAGAGAGAGAGAGACAGAGTGCAAGTGGGGTAGGGGCAGAGAGAGAGAGGGAGACACAGCACAGAGCCTGACACAGGGCTTGAACTCGTCAACTGTGAGATCATGACCTGAGCCAAAGTCAGACACTTAACTGACTGAGCCACCCAGGAGCCCCTGACCATTAGGATTTTAAAGCTTCTGGTGATTTTCACGTGCAGGAGTATAAGAACAACGACCTTACAGTGTCATGTAAAAACGTGCTAGTCAAATTATGACCTCTGTCTGCAGAACCGGTCAGAAATAAGAAATCTCAAACCAGACTCCAGACCTACTGAATTGGAATCTTCCTGTTCACAAGACCCCCCCAAGGGACTTCTATGCATGTTTAAAGCTGGGAAGCACCAGTCTAAAGAACACTGGAACAGCACTGTAGAACAGAAATTTTTGAGATGCCGGAAATGTCCTCGATCGGTGCTGTCCAATATGGTAGCCACTAGTCCTATGTGGCTACTGAGCACTTGAAATGTGGCTACTGCAACAGAGGGTATTAATGTTTCATTTTGATTAAGTATAAATAGTCACATATGGCAAGTGGCTACCATATGGGACAGTGCAGCTCTAGAAAAAGAGCAACGACGTCAAGGCATAATTAGGGTTTGCCAGATGAGACAGCATTTGACAGCGGGTCATTTGTGTAGTAAAAGCCCAGGCCTGGACAGAAAGCAGTATTGAAAGGAAGGAGAATTCTGTGTTGGACATTTCCTTTTCTGGGTACTTGGTACCTTTCTTTGATGTATAGGTGTTCTATAATCCCTAAAGCTCCATTCATTATGTTCCCCATTCTCTCCACAACTTACCTACTTTTTATCTCAGAAAGGTATTGATCCTTTATTAATGAGAAAGGACTAAAGCCAGGACTTAGGGCAGAAAAGAAAAATGTGGGTAATTTGGGGTGGGACTGAAGGGAGACCAGGTCTAACTAACCAGTGGGGAGGGAGGCGTTTGAGAGTAAGTAAGACTTTAGGAGATGCAGCACTTCATACCTACTTTTAGGTGTAACTGAGGCCTTAGTATAATCACATGGATTACGAGCCCAGGGACCCTGGGAACAAACTGCCCCTAAGATCCTACAGTTTCATGGGTCCTTTTGCAGTGAGGGAAGAGTTGGTGACCTGGTAACAGTGTTACCCCTTTCCCTTATCGTAACAATAGTTTAATAGTCAAATGTTGGGTTGTTTAATGCAAAAGAATCCATCATGGTCATTTAGAGAGCACTCAGTAAAGAGTGCTGAATTGTTGATCTTCAACATTTTTGAACTTCAAAATTCAATCACCTTGCAATAATTCTTTTAAAGTGATGGCCAGTAAGTCGATAACTACTGCAACCACTTATGTGGCCCATAGTAAGTGGGGAAAAGAGCTTTAAAAACTGGTAGCACTCCCTGCCAGTCTTTAAAATCAGGCCAGCCTGCCGTATTTGTGGCCACATCAAAGTAGAGAACAGAAAGCATTATGTTGGGAAAGTTGACTCCATTCCTCATCAGCATGTTCTCCTGGACCCCCCCGGGAAGGCCGTGCTCTCTGAACCCAACAGCAGAGTTTCCCATGGGAAGGAGTGTTTTCCAGGGTCAAGTGGCACAAGTCATAACTGTGGAGCGTGGCTTTTCCTGGGAAGGCCAACGACCCAGGGGGCAAGCTCACAAGTAGGGTGACGGAATGGCCGAGAGTCCATTTGGGGCTCAAGGCAGACACCAGCGGGGAAGTGAGAAGCAGGTGGATGGAATGGAGGGAGAAGTCCACAAACTGGAATCCGAAAACATATAAGGATAAACACCGGGGGCGGGTAGAAATGTTACACGGACAGACTGATCTGGGTTCGAGACTCAGTTCTTCTACTTCCTAATACTGAGCTTTGATGGGTTACCTGCCGCCTCAGGGTCGGTTTCCTGATATGCTAAATGGGGGAAATAATAGCACTTGTCTGTTAGAGCTGCCCGGAGGGTTAAAGGACATGGTCCTATCACATACTTATTAGCTTGTGTTTTGCATGGGGACGGAAGTGGAATGGGTACCTACAAGAGACAGAAAGTGCAGCTCTCATCGATGTGAAGGGCAGTGAAAGTGAAGATGTGGGAAAAGACAGCAAGGACAGGAAAGCTGTGTTGTTCGCTTAAAGTATCTGGACATTGAGTAGACTGTGGGAATGGTTTAGAACAGAAAAATAAATGAAAATGCAGAGGATGCAAGAAAATACCTAGAGCTGTGGAGGCATCCCGAACTCAGTCTCTCTCCTCTTTGCCATGATGCTTTGAGACGCCTGTAGAATGCTTGGAAAGTCACAGAAACATATGATGGCATTGGTGTTTAATTACTGGACAGCTATAGCTTTGGTCAGACTCTCACACTGGTCACGAATTATTTTAAAATATCAAAACCCACCACTGTCTATTATATTGTTCTGCAACTTGTCTTTTTCATCTGTAGCAGTGTACCTGCAGGTTTGCACTTGGAGTTCATGAGCTAACCTGTTGTAAAATGTTGAGGGGCACCTGGGTGGCTCAGCTGGTTAAGCGTCCAACTTCAGTTCAGGTCATCATCTCACAGTTCATGGGTTCAAGCCCCACGTCGGGCTCAATGCTTACAGCTCAGAGCCTGGAGCCTGCTTTGGATTCTGTGTCTCCCTCTCTCTCTGCCCCTCCCCTGCTCTTGCTCTGTCTCTCTGTCTCTCTCAAAACTGAATAAATGTTAAAAAAAAAAAAGTGTTGAACATACAGACTGCTGTTTACATGAATTCTATTTATACATGCATTAATTAACTACTGCCACATAATAAAAACTCCAAAATAAAAGTAGCTTGAAATTTAAAACAAAATAAGCAAGGAAAAACCAGTGTAAAGTGTTGTAAGCTACCCCAGAGTGTCCCTGACTCATTCTAACAAAAGTCACTGGTGCCAACCCTAAAGCAAGTCCTCCTGAGCTTGTGCTTCTCAGGCCAGGCCAGGCTAATCAAGAGTCCCTGGGGAGCCACGGATTGATTACTCAGGTCTGCCTCCCTGTTTTCACAAGGAGACAAGGGGAGCCACACTTGCAGGGACAGGGTCCCTGATCCTTGTTGGCAGGTGGCTACGGAGCACGTTTTCAGCTACAAGTAGCTGAAACTCTGTCACAACCCAGTTAACCCCAAAGAAGGACTGATTAGATCCCCTCACTGAAAACCCAGGCGTTAGCTGGCTTCTGGCTTCCAAGGGCCCAACCATGACACCAGACGTGGGGATGTGAGGTGTCCAGAACTCAGTTTCTCTGTCCTCTCTGCCTTGTGCCACCTTCTGTTTGGTTCCAGACTTAGAGTCCCACAGCTCCGAGACAGGCAGAAGGAAAGAAAGCCTCTTGCCCCCGAAAAATGCCGTTTGCACTAAAGAGAACGTTTCCCACTAGGCTGTGAGATCCTCGAGAACTCTGTTCACCACTGCATCCCCGGAGCCTGCGGGAACAGCACACCGTTCCTCCAGGTTGATTAAATGAATGGCCGACGTCAGACTGAGCTAAATCAGGTCACTCGTCTTCCCGGAGCCCATCACTGAGGCTGGGGGCCGGGTGAGGCAGGGAAGGAAAATGCCAGCAGTTCATATGGCCACCCGGATTGGACTCCCCTAAATGCACCGGCTGAGAGAGGAGACGGCAGGTTTCTCTAGGGACTTCAGACAGTCACCAGAAAGGGGGCATGAGATGCTGGAAGGCCTCAGAGGAACAGATGTCCATCTGCACGAGCTTCCGTGTGTTAGATCACGCCGGAAGGTCAGAACTAGTCCTCAGAGTTGTTTTCTGAATGAAAAAAATGCAAACACCTCTTCGACCAAATGAAAGAAAATTAATGGATGGGAAATTAAGTCTTTATCCCAACACAGTAACATAGGGGATTTAGACAGATGAAATGTAATTATCTGAGTAAGAATTTGGCAGGGTGCCTGATTTTTAGAGATCTGCTCATGATAATACCGATTCCTGGCTGACGTGGAGAAAGGGGGCGCACCTGAAGGATTAGCTGAGCCGTTTATACAGTTCTCTTTTATTTTTCAGAACCGAAGTGCCTACAAGGCGAGAATCGCTAGAATGGTCTTTGCACACAGCACACAATGTTTACCTTCATCAATACCAACCTGAATCGTCAAAATGTTCAGTGGTCATTCCGAATGATCAAAAGAGAGAATTGTATGCAAATTCTTTTAAAATTGGTTTGGTTGATGGATGCTCTGGTAGAAACTTAAATTGACCAAATGCTTGTTCATTAATACCTATTTGCTGTGCATGGTTTTATTTAATATCATGGTTCAGAGATGTATCTTATTACATATACAACTTACATATTTATATATGACCTCAACATGAAATATTTATATGTATATATACATATATATGAATATATATGTATATGTATATATATATATATATATAATGTGTCATATAAAAATAAGTTAAAACGTTGTAGTGGGGCACCTGGGTAGTTCAATCAGGTCCGACTCTGGATTTTGGCTCAGGTCATGATCTCATAGTTCATGACACCAAGCCCCATGTCTGGCTCTGTGCTGACAGTAGAGAGCTTGCTTGGGATTCTCTCTCTCCCTCTGACCCTCCCCCATACACTCTCTCCCACAATAAATAAATTGACTTTAAAAATTATGATGTAGTATTTGTATTTATCATATTACCATTATATATCTTCTACTGTTATAAATAGATTCTAAACCATTTAAAACCAAATCATCACCCCATCGCACTTGAATATTGAATGAGGAAAGTGTTAGATACTTGCTCCGTCAATTTTGAACTGAATAGACAAAATGAGAGTTCTCAGATATTTACCACTAAAAACCCTTTTAATATGTTTACCATGGACAAATGTTTGAAAGATGTGATTTCAAGTCAAATAAATGGCATGTTATACAATCTGTTTTCCCATTTTTGATTAATCAAAGCTATTTATGTCTGACAAACTTTTCCTGCAGTGTCCCGTTCCACACCTTCCCCCTCAAACTCATACTGATCTGTAGAGCCAGAAGGAAGATTTAATTTTTGCAATGGTGTACAAACAATTTCCTTCCAGGTGTTTGAAATACCGGGAAGAGTTTACTCTCTTGATCACCACCAAGAACCTGAGGTTGGAACCTGCTGGTTGAGCAGAGGCTCCTCTTATGGAAGGAAGGCAAATTTCCCAAATGGGCATAGGGGCTGGTCTAGTGCTTTTTAGTTGGCTGAGGTTTTTGGTGCTGATCGGCAGCTAGAAAGTTCAAGAAGGATTCATTTACTTAACAAGTATTTACTGAGTGCTTACTATATGCCACACTCTGTTCTAGACTCTGAAGAACCAGAAATGAACCAAATACAGTCCTTGGCTTTGTGTAGCCTGCAGTCAAGTAGGGGAGCCAGAAAACAAACAGAACCAACCAATAAAAGTACATGTTGGATGGTGCTAAGAGGTGATTAGGAGGAAACATACTTTTAAACCCATTGTTGAAGGAAAGGCTCTATGGAAACTGTGACATTTTGTTGAAGGCTGAAAAAAAAAATGTGAGGGAATGAAATATGAGGAAGAGAAGAAAATGAAAAGGCCCTGAGGCAGAAGTATTCCACACACATTTGAGGAACAAGAAAGTAGCCAACACCATCCACTGGCCACTTGGGTTTAAGGTTGAAATCTAAGGTGACTCCTCTTAAAATCACACTTTGTGATTTCTTGTCTTTCCCCACGATTCATTGCTGAGTTATACAGTGGTCATGGGGACCATCGAAGGCTCAGAGCAGTGGTGAAAGCCAACAGAAGTCTGGGTGGCTCAGTTGGTTAAGCGTCCGACTTTGGTTCAGGTCATGATCTCACGGTTCGTGGGTTCAAGCCCCGCGTCGGGTTCTGTGCTGACAGCTCAGAGCCTGGAGCCTGTTTCAGAGTCTGTGTCTCCCTCTCTCTCTGCCCCTCCCCCATTCATCCTCTGTCTCTCTCTGTCTCAAAAAATAAATAAACTATAAAAAAAAAAAGCCAACAGATGTCTTTTTAAAGCCTATGGATTATCAGATCACAATTTGAAGAACTCTCTGAAAACCTCAATGCTAGCATGATGCAAAGGACATAGCAGGTACTTCACCAATTCCTTCTGGGAAAGTCGCTGCAGACAACGACTGTCACTGATGCTTACGAACTACGACTATGAAGCAGCAGCATTTTTAGTCAGTCACAGCAGCCATAAAACTATTTACTTTAATCAGAGCCTATGAAATAATCTGGAAACAAGAAACTAGTTTAATGATGTTAATAAATATATACCTATACTTGCAAGAATGTTGATTCTGGAACTGTAATAGCAAGAAAAAGCAACTTTTAGAAAAAGAAAATAACCAAAGAAAAGACGTGATCTCTAAAAGGGCATGTAGAATGACTAAATGTATAAACACTTGCATATCCACGCTCACATATATGTGCTGGATGGATGGACGGATGGATGCATAGATTTTAAGACACATGTATATTTATTTCTATAATTTTCTATCCATTTATGAAATAAGGAAAGTAGCCCTCTAGTCTTAGTATATTAATGATGTGGTTACCAGTTAGTTTCTCTTATTTTTAAGGATTTGCAAAATAAAGCAGGACAGAAATAGAGGCAGCGTAGACAGGATTCCACACTCACAACAGCCTGTTGAAGCTAGAGAATAAACTTCCTGATCCTAGCAGAAACAAAAGCAAGGAAGATGCATCTAGTCGACACTACTGAAGGTCCAGAGTAGAAGAATCCGACTCTAAAGAGGTAAAATGTCAAAGCGACAAATTACGGTGAGTCACGGGGTGGAATAATGAGTCAGAGATACTCCCTCGGAGATATGGAAACCGAAGGGCTTGCACCCTCACGAAACAGGCCCTGGACTATGAAATTCTGGTAACAGAACTCAAATGTGGTTGGCCCTTGAAAGAGGCTGTAAATAAGAGGAATGTTTTGAGGGAGGAAAGTCTCAGAACCAGAAGGTTTCCCAGGTAATTTCAGCAAGTATCACCATTTTAACAAGACTGTCCTGGTCAAATTCCATAATGCATTTACATAGACTTTATAAAGATTTTTACAGAGATTTTAAAAATCACTGCATGTAAAAGCTCACAAATTTTACCAGCTTAATGTCAATGCCTTTATTGTGAAATGACTCCACCCTCTAACAAAGAACCTTTTATTACAAACGTGTTATTCATTCGGGGACTAGGCAAGACCCTTACAGACATGCCCTTTGGGTTTGGATGGAGAAGAAACCAACAGATAGAGAAACACAATGAACAGACAATATGATTTTATCGTAAGACAAAGCCCAAAGGGAATTTAAATATTTAAACAAATATGTAGGCATTCCCCACTAGCAGGAGCCAAGTATATTTTGGCAGAAGGGAATTTCCATATTGTTTCAACTTTGTTAGAGTTGGTTAATTCTTTTTTAATTAGATCTCTAATAAGCAAATGTTTTTTCCTCTTTTTTCCTTCATTGGCATTATCCATGCCCAAATAATAAGAAATCACTCATAAGCACTTTAAAAAAAATTGGGGGGAGGGTTTAAGATAAAACCTCATGAAGTAAAACCAAGTGAAACACCAGATTTCAAAACTGAAATGTCTCTATTACATGTATTCTTATCATTCAAAAAGTCACATTTTTAGTAAAAATTGGAAAGGATGCTGATTAAGTTAGTGGTTCCTTCTGAATATCCCTAAAAAGAAAGCAAGGGAAGACTGGGAAAAATGCAGATTTTACTTTGTTAACGTAAGTACTATAACGAAAATTTTGTGCTTTGCTGGCAAAATATCCATTACCCATAGAAGCTATCTTATAGCTCTATATGTTGTAGAAAACTGAAAGAAATATAAAATTAATTCTTATCTGCAGACATGCAAATACATTCTGTCCAGGGGAGGCTTTTCTACCAAAATCCCTTTTCCTTGAAAAAACAAACCAACCAACCAGATAATGGAGATGAGAGCTATATACTCAGTTCCTCCAGGTAGGCTCTTCAATAGCTCATGTCATTATTTCATTTTAAGTGAACTTCCAGAATATCATTCTCATTCATACATAAATGCAGGTAACAAAATATCTGAGCTATGCACCATTAATGTAAGTTTATCTTAGAGATCATCTGAGAGCTAGTTTTAAAACCTATTTACCTTTGATGTCTGGAAAACAAACAACTAACTTTCAAGAGGAAGCCTTGAGACCCTCACCAAAATAAATAAATAAATAAATAAATGCAATGATGGACTGAATGCTAACAAGTACATTCAAAGCTCCGTAAAGATAAAGACCATTTTGGAGTGTACAGAAGCACTCTCACTAGGTTTGTTTGAGCACAGAATCTCATTTGCTGTGCAAAATGTAATATAAAGGAAAGTACAATGACCGGTAGAAAGTGTGACTGAAAACAGGGATGGAATCAAAATGTACTGAATATTATACAGTTTAGGTAGCAAAATCAAACTCCACAAAAACATGGGAGAAAAGCACACATTGCACCTAGGTAAGTCAAAACACAGAATTCCTAGGGACCAAAGCAAATTATGAATCAGACCTGCTTTGCTACTAATAACTTAATTTACTATTGCAAGTATTGCCATCCAACGTTTGCCATCACTGTATAGATCATTATGGAAGATTCACATGTAAAAAGTTGTTACACTTTAGTTCACAGATTTCTCATATGCTGTATGGCACATAAAAGCTAGCAGTCCGCTCAGTAGCTAATGTTTTGTACACTATGATTTAAGAGTATAAAGCAGAAATTGCAAATCGATGCCCCTGCCATCACCTAAAAAAAAAAAAAAAAAAGGCTGGGCAGGGAGGACCAAATCAGTAAAGCAGACTGCTTATCAAGCTGTAAGTGGGGGTGGAGTCTGCAATTAAATGGAGACTTTATACTGTTGTCAGGCAGGGATGGAGGGCCAGTGCTGCTTGATATGATTTTTTAGGAGACTGCATTCTGAGTTTTATGTAAAATCTATGGATTTTGGCAACTGATTCAAAACACAATTTTGAGCATGTTTAAACCAAACAAAACAAGTCTACTGCCCTTATTTGGCCACAGGCTACTCACTTATGACCTCTGGTTAAGAGACCAGAGAGAATCCAAGAAAAGCATAAAAACAGATGGTACAGTGGACAGAGGGAGAATTAAGTGAGTTGGAAAATCCAGGGCCACTCGACATAACCTTTTATGAAACATGGGGTCAAACATTCATGCTTCAGAATCATTTTATTTTTTGTTCCTCACTATATTTCCAGTAACTATGGAGTGTCTGGAGTTGGTCGTTTATATATATTTTTTGTATATTATATACATTAATTGTTTGGACCAAATGATTTCTAGGTTTTCTTCTAAGTTTTACAGTCCTTAAAATAACATGAATGATATAAATACCTTCCATGAGGAAACACAGTAGAAATTAGGATTCATTTAACATAAAGAACAGAGGGGAGCCTGGGTGACTCAGTCACTTGCGCATCCGACTTCGGCTCAGGTCATGATCTCACAGCTCATGGGTTCGAGCCCCATGTTGGGCTCTGTGCTGAAGCCAGCTCAGAGCCCGGAGCCTGCTTCAGATTCTGTGTCTCCCTCTCTCTCTGACCCTCCCCTGCTCTCTCTCTCTCTCTCTCAGAAATAAGTAAAACATTTAAAAATATTTTTTAAAAAAACATAATAGAAGTCAAAAGGTGTGTTGAATCCTTAAATATTTCTGAAAGACTGATAGCAGTAGCTAAACACTTATATCTCTCTTTCTATCATCTATCTATCTATCTATCTATCTATCTATCTATCTATCTATCATCCATCTATCTCCTGAGATCTCAAAACAGAAGAATGGGGCTGAATGACAGATTATCTGGTTAGTGAGGTGGACAATTTTCAGTTGATGTTGATGATAATATCATTAAATGCTTTTTAGGTATTTAGCCAGCCACTCAACCAACATAGCCTGAAGATTTTTTGGAAATCTACAGTGATTTTGCAACACTCTATTTTTATTTTTTATTTGTTTTAAGTTTACTTTGAGAGACATTGCATGTGAAAGAGTGGGGGAAGTGCAGAGAGAGAGGGAGAGAATCCGCACTGACAGCGTAGAACCCGATGCAGGGCTTGAACCCACCAACTGTGAGATCATGACCTGAGCCAAAATCAAGAGTTGGACACTTACCTGACTCAGCCCCCCAGATGCCTCAACACTCTATTTTTAGATTATACATATTACATCATATCAGTTAGAAAGCTCTAGAGCTGTGGTAGCTGCAGTCATGGTGATGCCACCAAGGACAAAGCATGAGAGCCCAGGGATGGCAGAGCAGGACTAGGAAGCAGTGACTGGCGGGTTAGGGAGACTGGTTACTGTGAAAGCAAGGGAGCAACTAAACAACCGTGTGGGGTAGTCACCTTTCTCACGGTGGACACAGGGTTTATAAATATGGAAGAGGAGAAGACTAGAAAGAACCCGAAGTTCTCAACTGCAACTGAAAAGGTATCCATGTGAACTTGTGGGCTTTTTTCCAATATACATGACATAGTAGAAATGTGTGTGTGTGTGTGTGTGTGTGTGTGTGTGTGTGTACACATTTCTACTTTCACTCTCTCCACTAAGAAGATTAAAAGCAGGAGCATCTCAGTAGCAGTGAGCACATTTTTCCCCAGTCCTTTATTTCTAAACACCTTGGAGAAATGGCTGATCCCAAAAGAGGGAAAATATAAGATGGGCCTAGGATATCATTGCCCCAATTTTTTTTATGCTCAAAGAATGATGGGAATATGTCAAGAGAACCCAAGAGTCAGATTGCAGAGATTTCCACTAAAGAGATCTGAGATTATCTAAGCGTCAAATATAAGCAAATGAGAAAAAATAAAATGGGTACGAAAAGAAAGTTCTTCCCTACAGTACAATGTCAAGTAATTAATGTGAAAGGAAAAGTAGAAATAGAAAGGTACCATTTGGCACTCATCATAATTGTGGCTAATTCAGGCAGGTCTCATCCATGGATGCCAAGCCTGTGGGGGCAGGTTTTGATGCAGCACATTGGTAATAATGGATATTGTTATAATTCCAGAGCATATCCTTACAAAAGACTTACTAGTTACAAAGGAACTGAATGATGACTTTTGGTGGGAAAACATAGCTCACACCAACTTGACCAGTGAATCAAGGTGAACCATCACTACTGGAGTCAAGAGCTGCCAGTGCATGTCTCCTGATACAAGCCTCTAACAAGAGCAGAAATAACTAATGCTGTTTCACTGCCAAAATGGGACAGCTCAAGTCTGGTACTAAAGAAACATTGGATGGGCCACTCTGAAGACCTACCTCCTCCAGAAGGAAAGGCAGCACTCTTTAAAACTGCCAGCATCATGAAAAACAGGGAAAGACAGAGAAATCGCTC
This sequence comes from Crocuta crocuta, assembly GCF_008692635.1. Taxonomy (NCBI): domain Eukaryota; kingdom Metazoa; phylum Chordata; class Mammalia; order Carnivora; family Hyaenidae; genus Crocuta; species Crocuta crocuta. The sequence continues at coordinate 4,179,966 of NW_027528640.1, forward strand.
CAGACTGAAGGGTACTGGAGAGATATGACAATTAAATGCACAGTGAGTCCCTGAATTAGATTATATACCAAAGCGAAAAGGAGAGATTGTTGGTATAGTTGGCAGAATTTGAATGAGGTTTGCAGATTGGACAGTGGTGGTATATGAGTATTGATCTCTTGATTTGGATAGTTATATTGTGCTACGTTGAAGAATGCCCTTGATGTAGTGAAATGCACACTGAAGCTTTCAGATGTGATTGGGTATCATATCTACAATTTGTTCTCAAAATTCTTATAACTGGATGAGCTCTGAGAAATGCACAGAATTGTGAATTACTATACCACGGAAACTAATATACCACTGTATGTTAACTGTACTTCAATTAATTTTTTTTTTTTTAATTCTTAGGGAGCACCTGGGTGGCTCAGCTGGTCCGACTTTAGTTCAGGTCATGATCTCACAGTTCGTGGGTTCGAGCACCAGGTCAGGCTCTGTGCTGACAACTCAGCCTGGAGCCTGCTTTGGATTCTGTGTCTCCATCTCTCTTTCTCTGCCCCTTCCCCATTCATGCTCTGTCTCTCTCTCAAGAATAAATAAACATTAAAAAAATTAAAAAATAATTTTTAAAAATTCTTAAAACTTCTAGGTAAACTGGAATTATTCAAGCTAAACAAAAATTATAGAAGTTACCGCTAACATACATCGTAAGAGAATAGAAGGAGGGTGGTGTGAAAAGAGAAAATCTGAACTGCTATAAATTCAAATCTTTTCAAAGAAAAAAAAGGCAAAGTTTTATTAATTTTACTTTCCATTTATAGTCATAATTATATGATATGTCATGTGTCACAGTAGAAGATATTCTGACTAAAACAGCTCAATTACATAAAAAGGAGAAATGCCAAGATTGGGTTAATGTCAACGTTTTTGAGAACTTTCCTCAGCACACTAGAATTTCCCATAGATATGGAATGCTCCGTCTGGACCACCTAAATACTGCTCACAAAAAAAAGAATTGTAGGCGCAAATATCCTTAAAGTAAATGATAAACACATGAATCTACCAAGGGATATTTTCATAGTGCTGCAACTTTAAACTTCTTCATGTGTTGAGAAAATATCTTTTTAAAATAACTCTGGAACTGTTTAGCATTAAAAATGAATGTGTTTATGTGCCGCATTTATGGAATGCTGGCCACCAAAGAGACATTCACAGAAATTGTACATTTGCTTCTGAATTGATCCCCCATGACCCTAATGTATTTTTATTCCTTGCTAATGAGCTTTTGTCTCTTGTAAATAACCCTGCTTTCTCTATAACACTTTACACTTAGTGTATTTTTTTTTTTTACCAAATAGACTGTTAACTTTAAATCTGTCCTAAAAGGTAGAGAAACCGCAAGTAAATCTTTCTTTGAACCTATATATTCTTGTACCTGTGTATTTATGTTCAGTTTTGTCAGATTCTCCATATCTGTTGGTTATTTAATTCAATCTAACTAAATATCATGGGCCAACAGGTTAAGATCATACTGGAGTTGGCAAGTATCATAATTTAAGGTTTATGAGGCCACAAATGCTGAATTACTTCCAGAAATAACTAGACATGTCACAAAAGAATGTCATTCTCACTGCCTCGGAATCATCTCACGATATTGCTACTGGCAAGAATATTCTCAGGAATTTCTCATTTAAAGCTTAATTATGAAAAACAAAATATATCAGCTAGACCTGGCAGGAAATAAAATATTCCACTTACATGAATATCTAATTAGCTAAAATGTTCCCCCTTTTGCAAACTGGTGCAGCCACTCTAGAAAACAGTATGGAGGTTCCTCAAAAAATTAAAACTAGAGCTACCCAATGATCCAGCAACTGTATATTACGCATTTACCCAAAGAATTAAAAAATACTGATTTGAAGGTATACATGTACCCTGATGTTTATTGCAGCACTATCTACAATATGTAGAATGGATACAATGTATGGAAGCAGCCCAAGGGTCCATCACCAGATGAATGGATAAAGAAGATGTGGTGTACATATACAATGGAATATTAATCAGCCATGAAAAGGAATGAAATCTTGCCATTTGCAACAATGGAACTGTGGGTGGAACTAGAGAGTATTATGTTAAGGGAAATAAGTCAAAGAAAGACAAATACCATTTGATTTCACTCATGTGGAATTTAAGAAACAAAACAAATGAGCAAAGGGTTGCGGGGGGTGGGGTGAGGGAGGGAAGGAGAGAGAGAGGGAGGAAGAGAGGGAGAAAGGGTCAGGCAAACCAAGAAACACACTTTTTTTTTTTTAATGTTTTATTTATTTCTGAGAGAAAGATAGCATGAGCAAGGGAGGGTCAGAGAAAGGGAAACACAGAATCAGAAACAGGCTCCAGGCTCTGAGCTAGCTGTCAGCACAGAGCCCGATGCAGGGTTCAAACCCATGAACTGTGAGATCATGACCGGAGCCAAAGTTGAACGCTTATCCGACTGAGCCACCAGGGGCCCCAAGAAACACACTCTTAACCATAGAGAACAAACTGATGGTCACCAGAGGGGAGGTGGGAAGGGGGATGGGAGAACAGGTGATGGGGATTAAGGAGGGCACTTGTGATGAGCATCACGTGACATATGAAAGTCCTGAATCACTATACTGTACACCAGAATATAATATGACACTGTATGTTAACTGTACTAGAATTTAAATAACTTAAAAACAAACAAACAAACAAAACTCTAGTAAGGGTGATAATGAAGCCAAAGATTTAAGAAAGTTTAAGACAAAAATAATTTTTGACATTTCACTCAGTATTTTTCTGTTGGCATCTATTTACACAATTAATTTTTTTTTAAATAAAAATAAGATGTTCTACTTTTAAGCAGAATGTCAAGCAGTTCAAATGGATCTTATTTCTAAATTATACTCATTTGTCATTTATTTCTGTATTTACTTGTATAATTGGAGGTTATCATTATGAACATCAGGGTGAAGACACAAGTGTGTCCCCAGGACCTATGCCCCTGTCTGTTGGTAAAGACTCCAGATTTGGGAGGATTGCATCTCCTACTCCTGCCACTTCCAGGAAGCCCAAAGGAAACTGTACTTGAGTAAGGAGATGGGGAGGATATAGTCTGTATCCGTTATCATCCAGCGTGTAACTAATCATCCTAAAGTTTAGCAGCAAAAACCAGCACAGCCATAGTATCTCACAGTTTCTGGGCATCTGGAGTAGTTCTCCAGCTCAGTAGCTTTCACAAGGCTGTGGTCAAGTGTTTGGTGCAAGTTCACAGTCGTCTCAAGGGTCACTATGTTGTTGATAGGATCTGGTTCCTTGTAGGTTGCTGGACAAAGGCTGCCCTTAGATGGGCCTCCTGACCATGCCAGCTTGCTTCATCCAAGCTAGCAAGGAAGAGAAGCTACCAGCAAAACAGAAGCCACTGCCTTTTATGACCCAAGTGTAGAGGGAACATCTCTCACCTTTGCCATAGTCTTTTCATTCAGGGGCAATTCACTAGGTCCGGTACACACTCATTTGGAGGGGATTACTCTAGAGCATGAAACCAAGAGGTGGGGATCATGTTGGAAGCAGTCAGACTACACAGTTCTTTCTGTGGTTGAAAAAGTTTACATAATATAGTTTATATTTATATAATTGGAAATATATTTTTAAGGAAAGAACTGTAAAATTATGAAATAAAATTTAAATATACATATACATATTTAAAGTTTATGTATTCATTGAGAAAGAGAGAGAGAGATAGCATGAGCAGAGGTGGGGCAGAGAGAGAAGAGAGAGAGAGAATTCCAAGCAGGCTCCATGCTATCAGTGCAGAGTGCAATGCCAACGTGGGGCTCAAACTCATGAACCACGAGATCATGACCTGAGCTGAAATCAAGAGTCAGGTGCTTAGCTGGGTGCCCCTAAAATAAAAACTTAATTTACATTCATATAATGTAATTTATATTTATATAATTATGAATATATATGTTTATTTTTAAGGAAGGAGCTGTAAAAGTATGAACTATCAGCACATGTGATATGTATATTTATGCATATATACACACACTCATATATATAATTATATAAATTCGTACTGTAACAGTCCTTTACATTCAAGGGAAGTGTCTCATATCATAAACTGTAACAGTAAAAAGGTGACATTTGAATAAAATGTGTGTATATGGTAACACAGTTAATTTTTTTAACGGTGAGATATGAAATTAAATTATATGTCCCTGTCACTCAACCATGTCTTCTAAAAGGTATTTAAATGAACAAACATTAAAGACAAGGAATACAATTCGACACTGTGTAAAGAGGAAGTAAATGCAAACTGACAGGAAATTACAATAACTTTTAACAAAACGGTGACTATAACAAGCCTAACTTTCAGACCTAAAAGCCCCCCAGCAAATCCCCAGTGAACCCTTGGAGGGCTCCTCTCCCAGCTTGCTGCAAGGAGAGGTGAGGATCCTGTGTGTCCCCGGGTAACCTTCTGAAGTTATGTCAGAAGAAAGAAGGGGCCATGAGTACTTCTGGGGACATTGTAGGACCTCTGCGTATAAATACTGAATTGAATATTCAAAACATGCCCAACTTTCTTTGCCAAAGACTCTAGTCCCTTTTGCAAACACCAGGTGTGAGTTTGTTTGCCGTGGTTTTACTTGGCCTGAGGTCTAACACAGTCAGGAGTACTTTAAAGTACAGCAAAACCACTCAAATGTCGTGTTAAAGGCAGGGAGAGCCAACAGAGCATCAAGCTGAGCCTCCCTTAAAATCTACTGTGCTCCCTGCCCTCATGCTCCAGGTCACCAGGGAATGAAAGGGGGAAGTGCATGGAAGATACCCAGCGCTGAACCAATAATGCTTATCCTTCCCCTCCTTTGCTCCGGCTGTGTGGGGCCAGGAAAGCAGGTAGCGGAGGCCCATCTGCATCCTCCCTAACATCTACACCTAGAATCCATATAACATCCCACTGTGGTCTGCATTGGATACAAACAGCTCAGGCAAGTGTATCCATTCAACTCTCTGCTTACCATGCTCCCACATAGGGCAGATTCTCAGGGGACAAGGCAGGATTGTGTCCTGAGGAAAGCAAGACCTGAGGCGCACTTCCAGCCAGGGCACAAACTACTAAGCTCTACTTCTACCACAAACAAGCCTTCCAAGGATTAGCCAGCTTGGACGACAAACATTTCATCACTGACCACTGGGGGCACAGATGGAGGCCACTCCCTGCTCATCTCATGGACAACATAAGAACTCCAGGTATTTGTACGACCTTAGAGGACGGGAGGTGGGGACCCCCCAAATAGTGTTGCTTTAATTCCCTGCTTGTCTTGTGGGAAGGGGTCTCGGAACGAATTAAATTTTATTTGGTGAAACAAAAGAATGTGACGTTCCTTACACCCATACTACATATTAAAATTCAAACCTGATGCATGTTCTTAGAGGTAGCAATAGAGAAACTGCTGCTTTAGAATGTCACTTACTCCAAGTCAGTAACCCAGGAAGCTGGGACCCCGATCCTGGTTCCTGATCTGGCATTTTCCACCCTCTCTAATTATATTAGTCCTTAATTTTATCATTAGATATTTCAAATCATATCTAGTGAATTAACATCTAAATGATTCGGTATCCATTGGATTAAATGTATACTTGAGAGAAAATTATATTGTAACAAAGAAGTCAGATATATTCATAAAGATGCTAAATAGGTATTAATTTCTAAAACAGGATTTATGCACAGGAATTTTTACTAGGTTCTTTTACCAGATACTAATGGGAAGAAAAAGATGAATGAGATCAGTTTCTATTAGTGCCTGGAGGGTAAGGGGATAAATATCTTAAAAACCAGAGAGAATAATTCAGGGAAACTATACCTGATATATATTTTTAAAACTTAGTTTTGTGATTGATATGCTAAATTAAACCACATGTATTTCCAAAATAAAGACAGGTACACCCCCGAACTTATTTGTCCACATAACTCTTTTTCACAAAGTACCCAACAGGATCAGTATGAAGGAATAACCACTCTCTCACTCCCCAAAAGTTAAAAAAAATATATCTTCCTAAAATAAAATAATTACTAAGGAAATACTATCAAAGCTGAAATGTTTTTGTTTCGAGACAACCCATAATAATCTGACATTATGAACTTAAATGGAACACATCTTTAATATTGGCATCCAGATCAGTGCTAACAGTAAACAAGAAAGTATAATTAGTACCATAATTAAAATCTCAATAATATCTGAATAATATCTGAAATAATATTATTTCAGGTATTGTCAATAATAATCACCGACTGGACAAACACACCTACGTTCATTAGTTAACAGTTCCTCTTGGTGATTCTACTGCACTTGAATTTCTAAAAATATGTTTAAATGTACTATACTTTGACAAAATCTCTCAAAAATATTGCATGTTGAGTGTTCATTTAAGCAAACCATCAACAAGCTGTTATTCAGTTGTTACTAAATGCAAAATGTTTCTATAGAAGTATGTCCATTTAAACATAAAGCAATGTTTTTATTTAAAAAGGAGAAAAGAAGAAAAGGAAATTCCCCACATAAAACTTTTAAAGGTTGATGATGAAGTAGTAAGGTGTCAGCCATTTTCCTTATTTTCCTGAAACCCTAGATGGAGATTTACATCCACTGCTGAGATCACCCTATCTCAATCATCCAGAGCCTGGGATTAACTCCCTTCATTCTACAGGCTGCCGTTTTTTAAAAAATTTTTAATGTTTATTTATAGTTGAGAAAGAAAGAGACAGAGACAGGGAACAAGTGGGGGAGGGGCAGAGAGAGAGGGAGACACAGAATCTGAAGCAGGCTCCAGGCTCGGGGCTGTCAGAACAGAGCCCAACACAGGGCTCGAACCCACGAACCCCAACATCATGACCTGACCAACATCAGACACTTAACCAACTGAGGCCCCCAGGTGCCCCTCCAGGCTGCCATTTTAAAGTAGTGAGTCTGGTCATGAACTGGCTAAGACCATACTTGCAGCAGAGGCTATATGGTTGGAAAATGTGACCAATTTTCTTGCAATCTGGTAGCTGCTCTGAGGAGCTAGAAATTTGGTGGCAATTGGTGTCATTTGCTGGCAGTTGCCAACCAACTGTGCATTGCCTTGTGGAGGAAAACAGTTCAAGTTAGTGGGAGAAGGGAGTGGCTCATATATAAAGCAAACTCTTATAACTCCAGAAGATCAAAGCCTGAACCAAATAGGTGAGAATTGTTCACTTAGAGGGTCATCTAAGGGAGAACTATCAAGGGGCGTTACAAAGCTTGCTAATTCCATTTGAGATTCAACACTAACCAAGAAAAAAATATAGAAAGCAAGGGGCCTATTTCCAAAGAGTTTAAGGGAATGTGTTACATTTGTCTTCCTTCTGTGGCAAGTACCAGCTATGTAACCACAGTGCTTGAATAGACAGGCCTCCTGACATTCTGGTTTATCAGAGAGGATGAGTTCCTGAGTAAAATGGAGGTAACAATAATTCAGAAAGGAAATCAGGAAACCATGATTCTGATTACAGAGGCAAGATGCAGATCCATTACAAAGAACACTCAGTAAAAGAACATAGTATAAAATATGAATAAGAAATAAAAACCCAGTTTTCCTGTGGTACTTTTCTAAGCGTGCACAGAAGAGGCAGAGAGAATAAGGAAGTGGCCCCATGGAAGAGTCACTGGAAAATAGAGCCCATCTATAAAAAGTAAATCTGCTGTTTGAGAGAAGGGCTCTCTCCTACAGAGTCTACATAATGAAGTCCCATTTTTTGACTGAATAAATGCCACGTTAATAAGGAGGAACTACTCCTGAGTTCTGGGAAATGCGACATATCTGGGAAGAATAAGTATACGGAGGGTAACTGACGGTATCATGGACTAAAGGACCATTGCTAAAGAGTGCTACTTTCCCGAGGCACATACCCATGAAATAGCAGCCAACAGTGACCACTGGCTACTCCTTCTGGTTGCAATGAGAATCAACAAGACCACCAGAAGTGGTCAAGGAGAACATCTGAGGAACATTTTTTAAAATTTATTGGGGTGCCTGGGTGACTCAGTCAGTTAAGTGTCCTACTTCGGCTCAGGTCATGATCTCACAGTTCGTGGGTTCAAACCCCGCGTTGGGCTCTGTACTGACAACTAGCTCAGAGCCTAGAGCTTGTTTCAGATTCTGATCTCCCTCTCTCTCTGACTCTCCCCTGCTCAGGCTGTCTCTCTCTCTCTCTCAGAAATAAATAAAACATTAAAATTTTTAATTTATTTAATGTTTTATTTATTTATGATAGAACACAAAGCAGGGAGGAGAAGAGAGAGGGAGACACAGAATCTGAAGCAGGCTCCAAGCTCTGAGCTGTCAACCCAGAGCCCGATGCGGGACTCAGACCCACAGACCATGAGATCATGACCTGAGCTGAAATCAGACGCCCAACCAACTGAGCCACTGAGGTGTCCCTGAGGAATATTTAAAAGTATCCAGTGGGAGGTAAACCATAAGAGACTCTTAAATACAGAGAACAAACTGAGGGTTGATGGGGGTGGGGTAAACGGGTGATGGAAATTAAGAAGGGCACTTGTTGAGATGCACGCTGGGTGTCATATGTAACAGATGAATCACTAAATTCTACTCCTGAAACTGATACTACACATTATGTTAGCTAACTTCAATTTATGTTAAAAAAAAAAAGTATCCAGTAATATGTATATGAAATAATGCAGAAAGGGACCAAAAAAGAATACAGATACTTACAATCTCATATCTTCATATATTCATCCACAAGCATGGAAAAATAAAGTGAATTTAGGTTTATGATACAAGGTAAGAAATACTGACTCCTTAGTCTTTAAGATAAAACTTAAAATTTATGTAAGATAAAAACGTAAGCATTATTGAACAGGAATAGATATTTTGGGTGGAAAAAAGAAAGAAAAAGAGATAGATTGGTGCTACATGGCTAAAATATATTTTATCTTATTCCTGGTAAGATGTTTCAGGATAAATAATCTAACACATTAGAGGTGATTAATACACACTATCCATACTTGCTAAATAGATAAATGAGAAAAGATTTAAAAAATCAACAAGACAAATGGGATATTTTTAAACAAATATAAAAAGTCAGCTAGAGAAAAATACACCAAGATGAATGAAAATTTCAAAATGTTCATTTGAAAAGTTCAAACATAAATGAGAAAAAAAAATTGACAAAAAAGTGACAGAGTATTGAAAGCCAATGTCACTGGATATTAGAGAGAAAACAGAGACCATATGAGATATGATATGAAGATATACTAAAGCACCCAAAGGAAAATAAGTGCAAAAGTATAGGATAACTGAAATGAAGAATTTTAAAAAGGAAAGGGAAAAACATACCACAGAAAAGCAAGAGGAGTCCACAGGGAATTTCTGGGGACAGTCAGACTTCCTGGATTAATAGGTTCCAGCTGAGGCAGCTGGTATGCATTCTTCCAGGGTAGGGAACAAAGAGGGAGCAATGCATGTGTTATCCGCATGCTCTTCACCTTCATACAGGAGCAGAGAGTCTCCATCCCGTCCACTATATCACTTGTAATTTCATCACTCTGCAGAAACCACTGCGGAGGGGACAGAAGTGATCTTAACTCCTGTGCTGACGCTGGTCCGCAGCAGGACCAGGAGCCACCACCACCATATCACCACGGTTCTAACGGTGCATCCTCAGGAAGCGTCTCCAGGCTCTTCAATCCCTAAGAAAACTGATACACACTACGGCTCACTGCCTCAGAAAGGGGACAGTGAGAGTGACACAATCTGACCGCACGAAGGAAATGAATCTGTATTTCCAGCTAACACCAGGATTGGCATGGAGGAAAGAGCCAGTGGCCATGGAGAACCCCAACTCAAGGCAGTGGGCTAAAACCTGGGTTTCAGACAGGTTCCTCCTGTGTGCGCTTCATTCATGAGGAAAGTACAAGAAGTAATGAGGATAGAAAACACTGCTGCACAAGTCGGAGTTAGTCTCCAAGCTGAATGAGACTGAGAGGCCATGGCGGCACAGGAATATGGCAGTAGTGGGGAGTGTTGGCTGTTCAAAACCTCTGGATTAAAAATAAATAAATAAAACCTTTGAATTACAAATAAACATGATTCTCTGCCTTGAGCTTCTAAAATGAAAGGCAATTCAGGTAGAATTTAGATTCTTTATAATGCAATATTAAGTTATCTATAAGAAAAAGAAATCAGGGAGGTGCCTAAGGAAAACAGAATCTTAAAAAATAATAATAAGTTCAGAAAGAAAATAAAAGCAAAAACAAAGATAAATTTTAGAAACTTCTCATGACTGTCGTAACAGAGTCATTGAAGCCACAGACCGTGGGAGTAACAGCAGGATGTTATCCACACCTGAAATTCAGAATAAAACTAAAACAAAGGTAGAATAATTAATGAGATAAGCCATTTTCAGGAAGAGCTCACTCTGATAATCTGTAAATGAAACTGCTGGCTTGTGTGCCCTTCTGGAAGGATATCTGGAATGCAATTAAAACAGAAGCTTAAACTACCCAACTCTATGCATCTGGAGAACTGAATACATTAACAGAAAGTAGTGAGTGGTCAGCAAGGAGCCTATGATGTATGACCTTAGATACCAAGTGGTTTGCAATATTGTCCTTGCTCAGATCTGAACACTCCACCTCCTTCACTCATTTCCAAGTTCCTTACCATTTGTGTTCAAAACTGCAAAATCTTTTCTGAAATGTTGTATTTTATGACCTAGCACATGTAGAAGTGTCACTGCACTCAGCAGCCTGGGATGAAAGTCCTGATTCTGCCTAATTACCAGCTCTGTGGTCTGATGGTAAGTCACTCTGCGTCACTTAAGTAAGGTTTTGAGGATTAAAAGAAAGGGGTATGTGTGAAAGTATTCTGAGAACTGAAAAGCGGTATCCAGATGTAACTTTCTGAGTTGAACATCTATTGTTTTAAAGGTTTTGTGTATGGCTTTCACAGATGAGTAGCTAAATGACACGTTCCTGTGGTGTGAACAAGCCCCACACACTTAACAGTGGAGTTTTGCAGACCTGCGTCAGGCTAGGTGTGGCTGTATGGCTGCTACAACAATGTGCTTTTGTGTCCATTTCTAAAAGGAACCTACCTGCAACACAGGTTAGCCTTCTCTAAAAGTACTTCTGCATTGAGGGCCGGCACAAGTTACATAGACTCGGTCATGGAAGGCGCGCAGAGCACTGGCTTTACCTAATTCATAATTTTCAAGGTTGTTTTTTCCCCTCTTTGCAGGCATTGAACGGAGTGGTTCTGATTAAGTCATACCATATCGTGAGAAACGTCGCTTCACAAGGGTGCTACATGCTGTATTTCCCCACACTTTGATCCCTGCTCACTGGCCCCTTTGATCTCTGAACAGGATGTACAAGGTTGACTAATCAATGCTTTCCCTCATTTTTACTTCTTTGTCTGTTAACTGTTTATATTTAAATCATTGACTAGAATAGGTGAATATGTATGACCTGTGTCTTTTCCCATTTGGTGTGTAGGTCTTCAAAAAACAGAAGGAACAAAAAGGACTTCCAATTTTCAACTACATTCTCAGCGAAGTCAGAGTTAACTAGGATTGCAGAAATGGTGCACATTTCTTCCTGTTTGAAAATGTGGATCACTTTCCAGAGAGTATAGGAAGATGGCAGCATGGAAGAAGCAGACCCACTTAGCCTATCAAACCTGTACAAACTAGAGCACAAGTCCCTGTAATCTCAGATGACCATGGAGAGGGATGGACCTGCAGCATGTCTGGTAACAAAATTATACCATGTGATACCTCTTCTAAACACGAATGCATGCCTTCTCAAGAGGCAGTTGTGCTTGGGCAGGTAAGAACGCTACTAGAAAAAAACCAAGATTTAAATAAAAAAAAACAGAAAGAAAAGAAAAACAAAACAAAACAATGAAATACTAGTGTAAAATGCAGGCACATAAGAAAGTACAATCGGAGTGTAGAGAAGGGAGAGACCCCTTGAGGGCCAGGTAGTCAGGAGAGACTCCTCAGAGGAAGTAGGTTTCGTTGGCTGAGACAGGTTCTAAACACTGGGAAATGTGTGCAGTTTCCGAGATGAAAGTGCCTAAGGGCAGGTCCTGGGCCCGGCTGACCAGAGTCAGCCAAGAGTTAGGAAACGATTGGTGTCAATTGCTGAGCAGGTGCTCCTGGAAAGTGAATAAACAACACAGGGAGGCAGGACTAGTTTGGGATCTGAACTCTTATTTTATTTTATTTTATTTTTTTAATATTTTTATTTATTTCTAGGAGAGAGAGAGAGACAGCGTGAGCAGAGGAGGGTCAGAGAGAGAGGGAGATACAGGCTCTGAAATAAGCTCCAGGCTCTGAGCTGGCAGTCAGCACAGAGCCCGACGTGGGGCTCGAACCCACGAACTGCAAGATCATGACCTAAGCGAAAGTCAGACGCTTAACCGACTAAGCCACCCAGGTGCCCCTGAACTGTTATTTTAAACTAGTCATGGCAAAATAAGCAAGTCCCTTTACCTACTGGGAACTGCAACTTTCCCTCTAAGAATGGACTGACTAGCACATACCTCCCCAAATTCTATGTATTAAGTAAAAGAACATGTGTCCTTCCTTACTTGCTTTCTGTTTCCTTTCTTTGCTTTTGTCAACTTGATAATTTCAATAGCAGTGGCACAGGCAATCAATTGTCAAGGGAATAACTCCAATGCACACAGGTATCCTTAGACCAGTCCTACTCTCTATAAACACATGAGGAGTCAACCCTTGCTCGAAGGTGATAAATCTGTTGCTATTATCAACCCCCCCATCCCACACCCTCCAGTTTTTGAAGAAAATGAGCACAGATAGCAGCAGTACTGAGTTATACATGTGATAGCCTGTTTTCCATATTACCCTGTACCAATAGCTCATCAAATCAGACATGACAGAGGGTGGATTATCGGACGCTTCCCCTTGATTCAGTATCCCCACTTACAAGGTGGCCTGACACCCTTTACCAAAAAAATAAAGAAAAAATTCCAAATTCCACAATTCCACATGAAGAATAATAGTAAAAGCTACTTAAATTGTCCAATTTCATAGATTCACAAAATCATACATTGTTGGATCTTGGAAGAGGAACTCAAAATGACACTTGGAACTTAACCCAGTCAATTACATCAATTTGCAGATGAGGTGACGTGATCTGCCCAGAACTCCATAGCTAATTAATTCCCGGGCTTTCCATGCTGTGCTCTTTCCGCTGAATCAACTCTTCCTCATTTATTAAACAAAGGAGTTAGATCTCTGAGGGTTTATCCGGCCTTACAACCTATGATCTTCTTCTGTGTAAACCTTGGAAAAACCAAAGCCTATGACACAGACGGCAGCAGTCTCACTTCTGTTCCTAAAGGACCACACCAGGCTGGTGCGCTGTGGTTCACATGTTAAGTGCTAAGAGGCAGAACAAGTTAATGCCCTGTTGTTTGCCTTTGGAAGTAAAAATAGACCTGCAGGTCTCAGCCAAGTTCCTGTGGAGATTTGTCCACATCCCCAAAATGCCACACATATTTGGCAAGAATGACAGATTATGTCCAAGCAAGGCCCAAATCTTGAATAGCAAGAGTATTTCGAGTAAAGAACAACACACAATGGCAAAGCTCTCATTCCTACATCGGCCATTTATCTCCTGGAATTGCTGTAATATTCGCTTCCTCTTCCCTTTTCCTGGCTTTCGCTGCCCCGAATTTCAAAGTCTACAAGAATGAACTTTCATCTTAAGTTATACTCAAGATAGGATATTCATCACAACTCAACAATTCATCATCATTGTTTTTTCTTCTCCCTTTCTGTATTTTGCAAACTTCTTCCTAAAATGACCAATACATTAACTGCACTATTTTTCTTCCACCCTTCCTTCTGTTTCTTTCCTTCTCTCTCTCTCTCACTCCCCACTCTCCCTCTGTGTGTGTGTGGGGGGGGGGTACACATACATGCATGTGTATGTGCCTTTGGACATCTGTTTGGGTTGATGGAATTGTCTACATAGGTATTTGTGGTTAGCACATGGACAAATCCAGAGAGGTAATTTGTACACAAGGAAAAATGTGTGCCTGGTGCCACCATTTCATCTTTTGCTTAATTTTAGCTCCTGCTGCTGCATCTGCCTGATAAGCAATGCCTTGCCTGAGCCTCCTCGGCCGGTCTGGCTTCAGCTCTCCTAACTCACATTCCTTAACTTGTTATTCCATCCACGCTCTGTGCCCGTCTTGTGCTGGATCTGTGTTCTTCAAGAACTTTCTGTGCTCTGCATTCATGATTCCCCAGGTGTGTTCCAACAAGCACTCCCTGCAAGGAATGTTTTACGGGGACGAGAGGGTTTGGTGGTCAAAGAAGTTTGAAATCAGATGTAGTAGATGAACCCAATCTGACTCCAGAGTCAAAACAAACCGAACATAAACAGCTGTCAAAGACATTCTTGCACAACTGGGGAGATTTTAGGTGTCAGATCAAATTGGGAACTATTGTTATGTTTTTCAGGTGTGATCACCATAATACCGTGATAGAGGGAACTGCCTTCATTCTTCAGGTACACATGCCATGCGTAAAGGTGAAGTATGTCGAGTCTTACAATGCCTGAAGTTTGCTCTCAAGTGGTTTCAAAAACAATAAATAAATTTATCTCTTTAATCTAAAGCTAGTACATTTACATAAACCATGCATGATCGGGAAAAAATGCTTGTTATATATTTATAGATAATGTATAAACATGTATTCTAGATCTTATAGATATTATAATATTTATGCATTATCTATATAAAAGCTTCTGTATCAATATTATTATAAAATATATGTACTAAAGTGCTTATTGGGGCACCTGGGTGGCTCAGTCGGTTGAGCCAATGCTGACTTGATTTCGGCTCAGGTCACAATCTCATGGTCCGTAAGTTCAAGCCCTGATTCGGGCTCTGTGCTGACAGCTCAGAGCCTAGAGCCTGCTTTGGATCTGTGTCTCCATCTCTCTCTGCCCCTCCCCCATTCACACTCTCTCTCTCCTCAAAAATAAACATTTAAAAACTTTAAAAAATAATAAAAATAAAATATTTATTATACATAAATCAGCATGCATTTATAGTATATAAATATATATTTGTGTATAATATACGTATCTATTATTAGCTATACATGTATGTATATATTACATATAACAAAAGTATGAATATAATATCTAAATATATACTTTTTTAACCAGGCCATTTATGTTTGTATAAACATGAGTAAATATATCCATAAATATAGAATACAAACACATACAAAACATCACCACGCAGATTATGCAAATGTTTTTTTCATTTACTGAAACGTATTTACTTATGTTTTGCTAAACCATGTGAAAGTAGGCTGCATGCTGGGTTCTGACCAGGTCGGGGCACACAGCACTTTTAGGTGCTGGGACACAGTATGGCTAAGCATGAGGAAGGGGAGGGAACTAGTTCACAGGAAAAAACCTCTTCATGGATAATTGAGTTGACTTCGAGGAAAGAAGATGTCCTTCTACACATTAGACTTTTCGATGCAGGGAAGAAGGACTAATTTGTGAGAGGTGGGGGAGGGGCGTAGACCAGTGTGGGGACTTCCAGACTTCCACAGGAAGAACCTTGCTTCTTACCGCACCCCTTAAACTACTGCTTACAGGGAATGCACTACTAATTGCAGAGTGGTAAGGGTTGGGATGCATGATGAAAAGGTTTGTTTTTGGAAAGAAACTTCCTTATTTCACTTAGGTTCTTGTGAAAGATGTTTATAATGCGGGCCAAGGAGCCAGACAAAGGCTTTAAGCATCTAGTCCAAAAAGCAGAGTTCAAACAGAACACAGTCACTAGTCTAAAGACATGCACACCAACTGAAGGGACCGTGTGTGTAATGTGACTCTGGTAAGTAAGGCGCTGCTATTCCATTTTACCTCTTCTCTTGTTTTTCCTTAGGAGAAAGAGATTGAGCCCGAGTTTGCTTTTGGAAGAGAGAGGGCTCCGAGGTTCCTCTTTGAAGCCTTAGGCAAATTATATAACTTAGGTAACTACCTTTGTATTGCCATTTGAGATGCAGGTAACAATACCAATGTAGCTCAGAGAGTCTTTGTGAATTATAAATTACTTATAAAAGTAATTATAAACTACTTTGTCAATACAAAGTGCTATATAAATGCTTAATAATAGTCCTTTGAGCCCCATGGCACCCCCTAATGGGAGCTTATTAAGGAGTTCCTGTTTAGCTTGGATTAATTCTAATTTTTCCCCCTTAAATGAAGCAAGGCATTATGCCTGAGAACACAGCAAGCACAGTCCCAGAACATTATCATAATTCAGGAAACATGAAATCAGGATGTGTTCCGTCCATCCTTGCAATCTCTGCTTTTTCTAAAACAAAACTGAAATCAACTTCAGTCTTGGGAGAAAGATGACTGGAAGCCTGAGCACAGGGTCTTCTTGAATTTCTTAGAGCCATAGAAAGGAGGGCTGTTAGGGGGGACAGAACAAAAGTGCCCTACCAAGGTGGCATAAAGACAGGGACCTAAACACTAATGCAAACACTTGTGTAAATTCTCCATTCACGCGTGGGTATTAGGAAACACAGGAGGTCCCTTTGTGAGTTATATGATTTAATCCTCACATCTACATTTAAGAAGACATGTTATGTTTCCCAAATTATAGATGAACAAACTGAGGCTCTGAGTAGGCAAGTAATTTAGTCAAGTTCACATGGCCAGTACATGCAGATCTCGGATTTGATTACAGGTGTTTTCTCTGCACAGAATTTCCTTGGATGAGAACATAAATTAAAAACTAAGCCAAATGTACAAACTCAAGACTCTTCCTCTGGGCATGTTCATAATGAAATCTTCACATCCTTACCTTTCCAAATAAATCTCTGTGGGTACATGGTAAATATGTCTTGCTAAATGTGATACTGTGATTAAGCATACTCACTAATTTATAGTAGAAACTCCACTGTTAGTTATTCACATGTTTACATTTCTTTCTTCAAAGTAAAATTCCATAGGATTTTGAAACATTGAGCTTTATATTGACCAAATATATACTATTTTGCATTTCATAAAAATGAAATTAGAGTGGAGAGAAGATGCAGTATTTACTCTCTAGAAACATCCACAATTCAGAGAAAAGGGACCTCTTGTGCACCGTTGGCAGGAATATACACTGGTGCAGCCACTATGGAAAACAATATGGTGGTTCCACAGAACGTTAAAAATAGAATTGCCGTATGGTCCTGCAATTCTACTTCCAGGTATTTATGCAAAGAAAACAAAAACACTAATTGGAAAAGACATATATATCCCTATGTTACTGCATTACAATAGCTAAGATACAGTAGGAAATTAAGTGTCCACCAATGAATGAATAAAGAAAACGTGGCATATATAACATATATATTAGAATATTGCTTAGCTATAAAAAAGAATGAAATCTTATTGTTTGTGACAACATGGATGGACCTAAGAGGTATGTTACATAAAATACATCAGAGAAAGACAAATACCGTATTATTTATATGTAGAATCTAAAAATCAAAACTTATGAACACACAGAACAAAACAAAATCAGACTCATAAATACAAAAAACAAACTGATGGGTCATCAGACAGGAAGGAGATGGGGAATGAACAAAATAGGTGAAGGGGATTAAGAGGTATAATCTTCCAGCTATAAAATAAATAAGACACAGGGACATACCGTACAGCATAGGGAACACAATCAGTAATATTTAAATAACTTTGTATAGTGACAGATGGTAACTAGACTCATTGTGGTAACCATTTCACACATATATAAATACGGCATCACTACATTATATATCTGCAACTAATACAATATTGTATGTCAATTATTTGTCAATTAAAGAAAAACTACAATAGAAATGTCCACGATCTGATATATCAGACAGGCCTAAAAATGTCGGGCTCTGCATCTAAAAGGTGTCAGTGAACCACATGTGTAAACATATCTTACAGAGGGTCTAATTAAAACACCAGCCAAAGAAATGCTCCCATTTTCAGGCAGAGATTGCATTAACGTATGTAATATAATGGCAGAAAAGACGCAATTTATTTTCATTTTTTTCCTCTCTTCATTCAGAAGATGACTCCTTAAAGTGAAAAGAAGGAGGAGGAAATTGAAATCTGAGACGCAAAGAAAGCATAAAGCCCCAGAAAGTGAGCTTCATTTTATGGATCCAGAAGGATCACATGAAGACACTGGGAGATTTTAGAAATAAGGTAAAATTGGAGAAGTCCAGAAGACTAGTGATGGGAAGACATCACAAGTTTTAAGAAGTGGTATGTTCCAGAAACTGCTCAATAATGGTTTTACATAATTCTCAGGGGGAAAAAATCTGAAACAGCTATTTAAGTTGATGTTTTGCAGGGGCTCACTAGGAGCAAGCATAGATTTATTAAAAACATGTTACACAAGGCAGTGTTTTTTATTAGTATTAATTACCATCATTAGATCAGTAAACCCAGGAAACGTCAAGCTGGTGAGCCTAGATTCGACAACACAGTAATCAAAGTCTAACATGATTTCTCTGGAATGCTGAAGACCTGTCAGGACTGAGGAAGCAGAGTTCATGATTCCAGGGCGCCCCTTGCACGGTCTCTGGGCAGGCGCACAGGTGCAGGAGGAAGGTGCCATGTGTGGGAGCCGGCGCCGCCCTTTCCTCCAGAGGCTCCACTGCCATCTGCAAGGAAACAGCACAACCGTGGCAATCTACAATGACCATGACAGAAAGGGTGCCCCCTACAGTTGTGTGGAGCCCGATGTATGCAACCAGAGGCTGAGCTTTGGTGGGAACCTTCAGTCCGAAAGCCCCAGAGACCGAATGCCAGATACTGTCTATCCACCTCAGTCCTCCAAGCTATTTTCTAAATGAAAAAACATTCGTTTCTTTAGCACAGTGGACTCCTGGGTTCATTTCCAAACCTTTTTAATATGTGTGTATTTATTTATGAAAAGAAATATACTACTGTACTGATAAATGATGCACTGTATACAACACCAAAATTTAAAATGATGAGAAAAGAAATATAAATGAAATCCTAACGTCAGGAAGGGGTAATCCTTGTTCTTTCTCAGAAAAAGGAATTTTATTTTAACTGTGACCCTTTCTGTGTGTGTGCCTGTGTGCGCACACGCAGACACATGTACTCAGCCAAGTGAGAATGTATGGATGAGATGAGCGTTCAGGTGATCTTTCTCAGAATAGATCTGAGATAAATAGGTGCTTTTCTCAGAATACCTTCCCAGCCAATCTACAGGGACTTCCCAAGTGGGAAGTCACATTGGTAAACTACGGGGCTGAAAGTTCAATTATCCGTGCTCAATTTTCCAAGGACAGCCTCCTCTCAAACCTATGCTATTCCCTCCAGACGAAGTTCACAAGCTACCCTAGGCCCTGAGTTAGTTACATCATTAGTCTCAGACATGTTACCTACTCTGGAGGGCCAAAGAAACCAAGACCTACTACTATTTCTTTTTTTATGTTTATTTTTTAAATTAATTATTTTTTTTGACAGCATGAGCAGGGAAGGGGCAGAGAGAGACAGAGAATGTGAAGCCAGCTCTGCACTGACAGCAGCAAGCCCAACGTGGAGCTCAAACTCACAAAGTGAGATCATGACAGGGGCCAAAGTCGGATGCTCAATGACGGAACCACCCAGGTGCCCAAGACCTGCAATTCCTAAGCCAGTCCTCCTGTGCTGCTTGCGGATGCTTGAAAAGTGTCCTGCAGATAATGAAGGCTCTGGGTCAAATTCATCCCGCTCTCCTTCGCTTACAAGGAGGGCAGAACAAGGAGCCCTCAGGTTCAGTCCACTCTCTCTAGTGCGGTACGAAAAGCAAGCCATACTTACTATCGCTCTCTAAATCACTGGGCATGCGGAAGGGTGAAATTTTTATACTTTATCCCTGTTTTTGTTTTTTTAATAATGGCATCGTTAACATGTGTACTATGGAGTCAGACAGCCTAGAACTGAATCCCTCCTCTGTCATTTAACACGGAGTGTGAACTTTAACATTTAGGTTAGATCCTGAAGCTTCACTTTCCTTTATTTGTAAAAGGAGAAATGTTTATGCTGCAAAACGGGTCCCTGGGGTTGTGGCGGAGGCTCTTCCTACAACCACCGGCACCATAGTTCAATTTCAGTAAATATTAGCTGTTCCTCTTAGCAGAGTCCTAAGGCCATAGTCATCTGGATCTCTTATCCAAAAACCTTGGGGCCAGATGTTTTCATGAATTCAGTATATTTCAGAAGAACTTTGTGAACTTTGGAAATGTAGAGAAGAGACAGTGAAATTATATTACTCTCTGTTTAAAATTTTACACAAGGCCCAAACATGATTAAAAAAAAAAAACAACTCTCTTCTCTTTTAATTTGCTCACAGCACCCTTAAGTCCTGTTTAAAACATTCTGGCACCTCTGATTTCAGCTGAGTGTTATTACTTGCCTGATAAGAGGCATCTGGGTTACTTATTAAAAACACAGATTTCAAGGCTAAAGAGAGATTGTAATTCAGTAGATTAGACCCACGCTCCGCGACAGCCATCACAGGTTACATCTGGAAGGGCCTGCCTTACTACACATCCCGTAGACGCACCTGCCAGCCCACCTGCCGGCCCCTTTACACCGAGTCTGCAGTCTCCCGACATGTGGCTCCCCCAAGACCCCACCACAGGGACAAGACATTGTCCTCCTCCGTCCCCAGCTCTCTGCTGCCACCCAGTCTGGCCAAGCCTGAGTGGTGGCTCCCTCCTGCTTGTTGTACCTGAATCTGTTTTGCCAGAAATTCCACTTTGCTCTGCGGTATGTAGGCCTTACTCCCTCCACTGCTGATTTCTTACTGGTAGGTTCCCCCCCCACACACACACACACCCTCCTCCCTGGCCAATCCCATCCCTCCCTTCACAGGGATAAACCAAAGAAACGTGACTCTCAAAAATCGACCAGTTTTCAAAGAGATGCACCTGGAGTGGGTCACACTCAGCCTGTAGGAAACTTCAGAGCAGCTCTCAGTGGGGGCTCTAACGCTGCACTTGCCTCTTTCTGCTGAACTTAGATGAAAAATGAGGAACTGATGCCTCTTCCACATGTGAATGGCACAGATCTTAGGCACGGAGCCGGTAAGGGCACCTGAGAACTGAGTTCAAAATGCTCTGAGGCTGGAACACAGAGAAACGTCCACAAGACAGCACTTGTCACGGTGACTAGAAATCTCTGTCGTAATGACGGAAGAAACAGGTAAGGGAGCCTGAATTCGATACTCACTCATTTAGGCACTCAAATAAATATTTAATGGGCATCTGCCGTCAGCCAGAACTATACACCCCAGATTACCTTACCAACGAGAGGGGAAATACTTCCCCAGACCGTGACTTGAGCAGAAACATTCCACAGAAAAATATACACACATGCACACATACGTATTTTCTTATATATTACAGATTAGTGTAGCTACCAAGGCTGTAGCACATTTTAAAAACAATTATTTTGAAATAACTTCAGACCCAGAGAAGTTTCATGAATGTAGAGAATTCCCAAATACACTTTACTCAGATTCACAAATCTTTAACATCTTTAACATTTTTGCTGTATGTGTTCTTTCTCATCATACATGCATTATATATACATTACATATAGTATAAAATATATGTATTCTATATTCTAATTTATATCCCACACGTGCTATTACGCATGCTATGATGTTACATATTATGTTATATATCTATTTAAATTATATAGAAATAGTTGCATCTCTGTAGCACATAGTGCTATATAATGCATGTATATAATATTTTTTTTCTGATTCATAGGATAATACATTGTATGTTTCTTCACTTCCTAATACTTCGATGTGGATTCTCTAAGAAAGTGATTTTCTCTTTTGTAATGAGAGCACGGCTATTAACTCCAAAATTTAGCATTAATGCAATAAAGTTTAAAATCTAATCCTTCAAACATTTTCCAATTTTGTCAGTTTTTCCAATAATGTATAATAGCCCCCCTCTTATGGAGAGGGGAGCGGGAGGCACGTTCCAAGACCCCAGGGGAAGCCTGAAACCAGGAACGGCGCCCACCCCTGCACGCTCGGTTTTCTCCCGTACACACACACCCAGGATAAAGTTTGACTTATACACGAGGCCCCCTAAGAGAGCAACAGCAATGACTAATGAGACGAACAGCTGTAATGACATTATGCAATGAAAGTACGAAAATACGTTCGCTCACGCTTCTTGAGACGGTGGGCGAGGAGAAAACGCGTGTGGGCGCCGAAATGGTGGACTGCGCAGGTGCGGGCGTGCTGACCCGGCGCAGGTTCGCACCCGCCTTCTGACGTCAGAGGAGGACCATCTGCTTCCGGTCCGATGTTGAGCAGAGTAACTGACAGGGCGGAAGCGGAAATGCAGACCAAGGGAGACGACTCTCTCTAAGAGCCTCTTTTTACCCTCCCGCTGAGGCTTTTAGGTGACCGTTAGGTGTCCTGACCTCTTGTTGCTTTCAATCAGGAGGGGTTGCTCAGCATTATTTCTTTTCTTCTCTGCTTTAAAAAAATTTTTTTTATGACATTGGCATTGTTTAAGAACACAGACCAGTAATGTTTTATTTCCTTCCCTTGGGTTTTTTCTGATGTTTTCTCATAAGATTCAGTTTATGTATCTCTGCGGGAAAAATGCATAGGTGACATCTTCCCTGGTTACCGCAGGTAGAGGGTACAAGGTCCATCACCTGTTGCATGATGGGATTTTTTTTGGTCACCTAGTCACAATGTGGTTGTTTCTCCACTGTGTTATTATTAATTTCCCCCTTTGCAGCTGCTCAGTAGTCTCGTGCCGCGAGGGGGGTGGGGGGGAATGTGATGACCATGTATATGTCCTGCTTCTCATCAGCTTTTTCTCTGTAGCCTTAATATCCATTGATGATCCATGCCTAAGAGAATCTACACTGTAAAGATAAGGAAAATGGCAATTTTTCACCACTGCACTTTCAACAAATTGGTTAATGTTTTACAAAAAAAAAAAAAGAATAGCTTGTCTTCTCCCTATTTTTCTTTTTAAAAATTTTTAATGTTTATTCATTTTTTAGAGACAGAGTCAGAGTGTGAGCGGGGGAGGGGCAGAGAGAAAGGGAGACCCAGAGTCTGAAGCAGGCTCCAGGCTCTGAGCCGTCAGCACGGGGCCTGAGCCTGACGCAGGGCATGAACTCAGAGTCCTTGAGATCATGACATGAGCGGAAGTCTGACTTAAAGGATTGAACCACCCGGGAGCCCCTCCCTATTTTTCTATTTATCTATCTAGCTACCTATTTATTATCTCTATAGACCTAGAAATTTCGGTCATTTTCCAATGAGTTTTAAGTTTTTTTCTTTTTCAAATGCTTATCTATTTATTTTGAGAGAGTGAGAGAGAGAAAGGGGGTGAGGGGCAGAGAGAAAGGGAGACAGAACCCAATCAGGCTCTGCTCGAGCAAGACATGGTGCATGAGCTCAGGAACCATGAGCTCATGACCTGACAATCGAGAATTGGACGCTTAACCAACTGAGTCACCCAGGTGGCCTGAGTTCTAACTTCTTATTGTTTTTAATAACCTCTATAACCCAACCTGCGGCTCAAACTCACAACCCTGAAGTCGGGAGTCACTAAGTTTTTGAACTGAGCCAGACAGGTACCCCCTGTCTTTATTTTTAATGGCAAATGCTTCTTAAATTTTTCTTTAACCTTAAATAAGTAATGATGATCACATTGTACACTTGCGGAACTTTCCATGCGTTCATAGCATTTCCATGTAACTAATCTGAGCCTCTAAAAAAGATGTAAGAACCATGAGGACAAGGGACTATATTCATGTAAGTGCCTTAGAGCAAACAACTTTCAGGTTCTAAATTAGAAACAAATTTCTTGAAATTGAGGATTGATTTCCTTTTGACTGGTCACAAGACACAGAAACAAAGAAATGCCTTTTAGTCTCCTAAGAGAGTATGGGCATTCTGGGGCGCCTGGGTGGCTCAGCCAGTTAAGTGACCGACCTCAGCTCAGGTCATGATCTCACAGTCTGTGTGTTAGAGCCCCATGTTGGGCTCTGTGCTGACAGCTCAGAGCCTGGAGCCTGCTTCGGATTCTGTGTCACCCTCTCTCTCTGCCCCTCCCCTTTTCACGATCGCTCTCTCTCCCTCTCTCTCTCTCAAAATTAAATAAACATTAAAAATTTTTAAATAAAAAAAAGTGTAGGGGCATTCAAAAACCTTTTTCTGAAAATGAATATTTCTATTTGCTTTAATAATTTTTGTAAAGCTCTTCATGTTTGCAAATATAAATAAATGTTTAGATGTGCCTGAGTCAAAAATTATCTTTCTTATGTATGGTTCCAAATTTTAATTATTTGAATTAAAAAATACATGATAATGTACACTTGGAAGATACTAAGAGTAAATCTTAGAAGTTCTCTTCACAAGAAAAAAAATATATAACTATGTGTGGTGGTAGGTGTTAACTAGACATTGTGGTGATCACTTCATTGAATATACAGGTATGAGATCATTGTACCTCTGAAAAGTAAAATGTTTCATGGCATTTATATTTCAAAAAAAAATATGAGCTTTTAGCCTATAAACATGAATATAGAAGTTTATTTCTTTATAAGAATTAACAAAGTAGTTCTAAGGAATAAAGCACATCATATTATTTACCTTAACTATTTTGTGCAAATCATCATTCCAATTACATAATGACTAATGAACTCTGGACCATCTTTATTTTTAAAACAATTTTAGGTTATTTGGGGAAAACATAAAATATCTCCCTTTCAAATAGTGTATTTATAAGGTCTTCTAAACATTTGCACATATTGGATTTAAATGTTACCAATATCAAAGTGTTGAATCAGGGCTTAGATAGATAAGTAATTTACAGGCAACTTTCTGGCAACATACTTGCTGTGGTAACACTGAACCCTGTAGCCTGATGATAGTCATGACATCTTGGTTCAGGCTATGAACCAGACATTACCAGGTGTCTATTGCACAAAAGAAAAAAGAAAAAAAAACCTTCTCATTGGAGGTTTCCCCTAGAGGAAAAAAGTAAAAATAAATAATAATTTGCAGACAAAGAGAAGTGAACCACTATAAGGAATTTCATTTTTTTTTTTTTTAATGTTTATTTTTGAGAGAGAGTGCAAGCAGGGGCTGGGCAGATAGAGGGGAACAGAGGTTCTGAAGGGACTCTGAGCAGTCAGCACAGAGCCCAACGAGGGGCCTTAACTCAGGAATTGAACCATGAGATCATGACCTGAGCCAAAGTCAGACACTCAACCAACGGAGCCACCCAGGTACCCCACTGTAAGGAACTTTAAATGAAACCTAATTGTCATAAAATTATAAAACTTACCAGGGCACCTGAGTGGCTCCGTCAGTTAAGTGGCCGACTTCAGCTCAGGTCATGATCTCAAGGGTCGTGGGTTCAAGCCCTGTGTCAGGCTCTGTGCTGACAGCTCAGCTGGAGCCTGCTTCGGATTCTGTGTCTCCCTCTCCCTCTGCCCCTCCCCTGCTCACGCTTTGTCTCTCTGTCTCTCAAAAATAAATAAACATTACAAAAATTATAAAAGTTACCAAAAAAGTTGTAAAAGTAATAGGAGTGCCTATATTGAAAATGATCATTGCATGGACATAAAAAAGTAGAGAGAGTTGGTCTATATCTTCATGTCTGCAAAACAGGAGAAATTTCCATGATGGCCAAGCCCAGGAAGAGCACTACTGTCTGGGTTATAATTCATAGAGTCAGTGTGACTGAGAGACAGGAGTGGGCAATAAAGCACCAGGCTTGGGTAAGTTAACAGGACATTGCATAGTGTTGCACACTGCTCTTCAGTAAGCATCAAGGCTCTCCTTTCTGTTCCGAAGGCAAGTCCTTCCTGCTCTGAGCAACGATCCCAGCCCAGTTCATTCACCCACCGAATAAAACCTACTTTTTTTTCGTGATCTCCACTTTCCAGTTGCTCACCAGGATTCTGACTGCAATCACCGCACGCTAAACATTCCCGGTGTCATAGACGATAATGTTGCAAACAAAAGGATTATGACCTCTTTCCGCAGGCTTCCTGCTGGATCGAAGCAGGAAGGGGAGATGGATTACATGGAGAAAAGACCTTGCTTGAAAACATTAATCTTCAGTAATTAGTAATTGAGGAAGGAAATGCAACCAATACATGAAAGTTAAATTAGCTTCTGCAAAAACAACCAATTACTAAAGATGATGGGATCTGACAATGTATTTTCTAAAATAAAACAACTAAAAACGTGAAAACGGAAATTCGAACAATTGTTCAGTCAACCTCATATGAAACAGTCTAGGTCAGGAGGGCTGTAAGGGGCCCTTCAGATAAGAAATGTGTGTATTGTGTGTATGAGGGTTTGTTTTTCAGACAAAACACTGAATAAAACTAGTAAGGAGAACAGAAAAGTAATGGTACCTGGGCCCAGGTGATTGCTCATTTTAAATGTTTCCCATAAACTACCTTGCCTTGTTCTCAGTGCTCTTTTCAAAATATATGTATTTTGATGTATGGAGATACATCACAAATGGCCCACATATTTCTCTCATATTTCTGCCTGTTCAAAAGTGCACATTCTGTGTCCATCAGAACCTGTTCAAAAAAGGAAACTGAATACTGAATACCACAGTTTTGAAAAAGCATTAAACCGTGCACTTTTTACAAATAGTCCCTTCAAAATGTGAAAATGTAGGTACCCAAAAAGATAAAACCACTGGCTGCTAAATTTGCAATTTAAAAAGGCAAATTCAAGATGTGTCAGATTTAACAAACTCACTGCCAGGGGACCGATTTCAGAGATAAAAGATAAAAGGCCAGCAATCCACTTTACCCCCAGCAGCTCAATGAAAGTCCTATGATTCCTATTGCTTCATCAGGTAACTACAAAGTCGTTTCCTCCCAGTGAATTTCTCCACCCCCCCACCCCCCACCCTCATCCTGTGGACTCTAAAAGTATCTGACTGTGGAATGGAATGAGAAAAACCAGTTCCAGAAGGATAAATGATATCTTAGGCTGCCATCTACTACATGGTGTAACACACAAATCAAAACATCCATAAAGGGAGAGTTCTGGAGAGCCCTGGGGAATTTGCATTACTCAGTTGAATTTACCTCTTCTCCTAACTCCATGTTCTTTGCCAAATTCTCCCTTCTTATTATCAGTTTCAATTTACAATCTGACTATCCAAGTGCTTCAAATTTAGTTGTGTCTGGGTGCATTTAACTTGCTAAGCCATGCTAAAATACATAACACCAAATGATGTTCCCAGGCAGCCTTATGCTTGAATATAACTTTAATTATCCCGCTGTCAGAGCGATGTGTCCATGAGTTGCTTGGTGAACTTCTCTCGCAGGGAAGCTTCTGAAGTCCTTGCTAAGCTTTGACTAAAATCATGGGCCAGAGAGTGTTCCTTTGGACAAAATGAGCTCGGTGTTCAAACAACAGATGTGGTGTCCAAAGTTTGCATCCATGGAGCCGGTCTAGGAGACAGATGGGAGGGCTGTAAACAAGCCTGCAAATTGCTTTGGTGAGTACAGCTTTACTTTGAAGATTTCACTGAATCTTTTTTGACTCGTAAGCCACTCATGGCACAAGAAAGCGAGTTTACCCTGCAAACCTTAACCAGATACTAGCTACAATGATGGAATCTCAACAAATTTAGATGTGTGGTTCAGATAATTCCCTTGAAAGTTCAGATAATTGCCTAAAGCTTATTTAAATCTATGGAAAGACTTTACCCTCTCCTCCAGCTCAGCTCATCTTTTCTTCTTTCTTCCATAATCCTCCCCACCCCTCTCTGATCTTTTTGTCATTCTCCAGATCACCCTACTTTAAATCTCCTGGTTTTATCCTGAATTTCCACCTCACTTTTGAAAAGACCCCCCTGTGCTGGCACATTCCTGCAGTAAGAAAGTAATGGCTTTCCTTGTCATGCATCTCTTAGGCACCCAGTGTTTTCAAGACTTCAGATCCTTGGAAAGTTTGTAGTTCCTAGGGGGAAAAATAATTTCTTAAACAAGATTCTAATCAAAAGGTGTGAGTCAGAGTGCCTACCTTCCAAATATTGCCACGAAAAGAGAAATATATTATCTGGCCAGTGGAAACATTCACAACTATCTGTAAATCGAAGACATTTGTCTTGGCCCTGTTTCAAAACGTCAAGCGAATAACTGTGAATAATGTTCAGGATTCACATTCAAATAATTCACATCAGAATACAATATCCCTTACATTTAACTTTCTGAAATATCTTACAATGGGGGGGGGTGGAGGGCAGGGGGGATGGCAAAACTCTTTGATCTTTGTGTTCAAAACCAGTCACCAAATCCTTGGAAAACAGCAGATAAGAGTCTTACCCTTCTGATAAAAGGAAACACATTTTAATCAGACTCAGTAACTGTCTCTCTTGATAAAGGTGGTTGAACTGTCCTCCTGAAGAATTAGCAAAGTCCCTGGGATTTGGATCCAGATAGTGCAGTCTGTTTGGCAATCAGCAAACAGCTCACCACTAAGCCTGTAAGGGCATTTATCTGTGATATTATTCAGTCACCCATTCATTCAAAAAATGCTGATTGAAGATCAATTATAAGTGAATCAAACCCTCTCTTCAAAGGACTTCTAATCCATAATTAATGGGGATAAAGCATTATCAGGAACATTTATAGTGCAGAGTAGAAAGTAGCACATATCCCACCCAGGGGACAGAATCAGAGCTGGGTATACAAAGAGGCACTAGAGAAGGCTTCTCAGGGGTGGTGCCCTGAAGCTTGATTTTGAATGAATGGCCAGGATTTAGGAATATCTAGGGAGACTAATACTGTAAGTAACCAGGTTGCATGGGACAACACAATACAAGCTAAAAATGATTTAGGTTAATAGACACATAGAATAATGGAAAGAAGATAGTGACAGATCACACTGGATGTGAGTAAGTTGTGACAAACGAACCCCTGAGTTGAGAATGGGAGAGCTTTAATGACAGGCAGGAGAGAATGGACTGATGGATGAGGCAGATGGAATCATCAAAACCTTATTATGAGAGTACAGTAATTTTCAATCGACTTTCAACAAATGGGGAAAGAATAGTCTTTTCAACAAACATGCCAGGGACAATTGGATATGCACATGCAAAAAGATGAATTTAAACCTTGACCTCACAAAAATCAGCACAAAATGGATCACAGAACTTTGGTTAAGAGCTAAAACTATAAAGCTTTTGGAAGAAAACAGGAGGAAAAAATTCATAACTTTAGGTCAGGCAAAGTGTTCTTAGATAGGATGCAAAATGTAGGGTACCTAAACGAAACATCAACAAGTTGAACATAATCAAAATTTAAACTTTGTCATTTAAAGTTAAAAACACCAGTAGAGAAATGTAAAGACAGGACACAGATTGGGAGAAAATGTTTGCAAGCCATCAACCTAATAAAGGACTTGTACCTGGAATAAGTAATGTGCTTTTACAATTCAGTAATAAGAAGACAATTCAATTTAAAAAATAAAGCAGTGCATTTGAATAGATATTTCACTGAAGAAGATGTACAAATGGCTGACAATGACAAGAAAAGATGCTCAGCCTCATTAGCCATTAGAGAAACTGAAATGAAAACCACAGTGAGACACAACTTCACACCTACTACAGTGGCTATCATCAAAAGACAGTTACAAGCTTTGGTGATGATGAAGATAAACTAGAAGGCTCATACATTGCTGTAGGGATGCAAAATGATTCAGCTACTCTGGAAGACAGTCTGGCAATTCCTCTGATGGTTAAGCATAGAGTTACCATGTGATTCAGCAGCAATTCCACTTTTAACTAGATAGCCAAGAGAAATGAAAACATATG
This sequence comes from Crocuta crocuta, assembly GCF_008692635.1. Taxonomy (NCBI): domain Eukaryota; kingdom Metazoa; phylum Chordata; class Mammalia; order Carnivora; family Hyaenidae; genus Crocuta; species Crocuta crocuta. The sequence continues at coordinate 4,209,928 of NW_027528640.1, forward strand.
CCTACACAAACACTTGTAAATGTATTTTCATAGCAGAATTATTGATAAGAACCCCAATCTGAAAATCGTGTGAATGTCCATCTGCTTCTGGATAGACAAAAAGGGATATAGCCATACAGTGTAATGCTATTATTAGCTGTTGATAAATTCAACCACATGACTAAATCTTAAAAATATTATGCTAAGTAAAGGAAGGCATCCTGGAATAGCCACCTAGTGTACGATTCCATTTACATGAAATGTCGAGAAAAGGGCAAATCTGTAGAGACAGAATGTAGATTAGTATTTGCCAGAGGCCTGGTGGAGTGAGTGGGAATTGAATACAAACATGTATGAGAGATCTTTTAGGACTGAAGGCACATTCTAAAACAGAATTTGATGATTGCTGCACAACTTCATAAATTACTAAAAATTATCAATGTGTACACTTAAAATTTTTAATTTTGTGGTATGTCAGTTACACTTCAATAAATCTGCTCTAAAAAGTTTCTGAGAGAAATAGATCACAGAGGTAGAGCAGTGCTCTGGGATATACTCTGAGAGTAAATATGGAGGATCTGTGGTAGTGGGGAAAGCCAAGGTCATAGAGATCTGTATGAAAGCTCTCCCAATTGGGGGCACCTGGGTGGCTCAGTTGGTTAAGCGTCCGACTTCGGCTCGGGTCAGATCTCATGGTTCATGGGTTCGAGCCCCGCATCAGGCTCTGTGCTGACAGCTCAGAGCCTGGAGCCTGTTTCAGATTCTGTGTCTTCCTCTCTCTCTGCACCTCCCCCACTCATGTCCTGTCTCTCTCTCTGCCTCAAAAATAAATAAACTATAAAAAATTAAAAAAAAAAAGAAAAAGAAAGCTCTCCCAATTGTCCAGGTAAGAGGATGGAGATCTGAACTAGAGGAGCAGTGCAAATACAAAGGAGAGATGGGGGCACCTGAGTGGCTCAGTTGGTTAAATGTCTGACTCTTGATTTTGTTCAGGTCATGATCTCACCATTCGTAAGATAGAGCCCTCTGTCGGACTCTGCACAGACAGCATGGAACATGCTTGAGATTCTCTTTCTCCCTCCTTCTCTGCATCTCCCCTGCTTGCTCAAGCTCTCTCTCTCTCAAAATAAATAAATAAACATTAAAAAATAAAAAAGAGGGATGGGATAGGAGATTCTCCAAAGAGGTAAAACAGATAAAACATCACAAAAAATTGGATGGGGGGTAGGGTCTGAGAAGGAGAATGACTGATCAAAGAGGTCTGTTCAATTTTAAGACTAGAAAATTTGGAATAATCCATTGCTTGGACCGGAAGAAGCAGGAAAAGCTATATGTGTTCAATGTTATTAATGTTTTACAAGCACCCCATGCTCCATGAAAGAATGCTAGCTTAGTAATAGCCCCATTATTTGTATCTAGCCTGCTTCATGTTTTCCTTACAACACCTGCTTTTCATTCCAAATAAAATTTTCTTGAGTATGATACACATCAGATTATTATTCCCTGGAAGATAGAAGAAGTTACCATAGAGGGGTGAGGGTGGCATTCTTCTATCATGTCCCTATCTAATTTATTTTCAACAAATGCGGATTACTTTTGCAGCTAAAAATCATTTTTAATTATTTTATATTGAACTACTAGTATGTAGCAAGGAAAGGCTGATGTGGCTATGCTACCAAAATTCTCAAGTACTTTTGCTATCTTTAGTGAGCAACATCTTCCTTTTTCTCATCAGTAGGGCGGAAATATTTCCTTCTGTGGAAGAGTCCAGTCAGAACCACTTGTTCATAGAACTATTTGGGAGGAAAGTTGTGTCATCATTATTGGAAAGTCACAGTCCCCTCTCTGCAGGTGAGAGTCCAATCTGTTGCCCTGGTCACTTCTCAAGGTCTCAAATGCTCTGATTCCTTCTTTCCCCACAGTCCTCTAGGCCAGGTTCTGAATTCATACATGCTTGCACTGGAGTCTCAGATCCACCACTCATGGAAAATGTATTCATTCTCAGGGCCTCTGTTTTACTCTTCAGTCAACAGAGAGGTGAAAAGACATGTTCTGCTGAACTGTTGTGAAGATTGGAGATGATTGACATGCCCGGCTCCTAGGAAATGTGTAATAAGTATCAGCTGTTAGTACAGGTCTCTTCTGGACTAAACAACTAAATTGGGGTGGCCGAATGGCTCAGCCATAGAGCACACCACTCTTTACTGTGAAGTCATGAGTTCTAGCCCCATGTTGGGCACAGGGCTTACCTAATTTAAAAAAAGAAAAGAAAAGAAAAGCTAAATCAGACCCTGAGGTATATTCTTGAATTAATAATATTGAGGTCATGTGATTTGCTGACATAAAACCAAAACCAAATTCCTGACCAAGATCAGGAATCACATTAGAGCTATTTTTTCCCCCTCTTGTCTGTATTGTTGTGGACTCTGTACACCTTCTTCAGGCAAAAAAATAAAAGTCCCGGTTGAAGTGCCAATACGAGCCCCCAGTATAACCCTGTCATGGTCCCACTGTGAAGGGAAGGACTACAGATTGTGGCACAAACCTCCTCAAGGAAAAATACACATTTGTATTTTTTCCTCAAAGCTTTGTGATTTCAATGTTTTGATTGAGCAAATGCCTATGGTATAGCTCCAACTATTTTGGTGCAAAGAAAACACATGGACCTTGTGTCCAAAAGACCTCAAATGGACTCCTGACTGACACTAATCATGTGACTTTGGGCAAGACACAGGCATCTGCACACTTCTATTTTCTTCCCTGTAAAATGGGAATCATAATTCCTATCTTTTGGAAGTGTTGGCTATGTTGAATACATAAGATCATTTTACAAAGTTTTGAACAAAGGGCCTCACACTTAGTCAGTTGTCCCCACTAAATATTATTTCTTCTCTCTTCCTTGTTATTTTTCTTTTCCTTTTGGGTAATTAAAGAAGGTGAAGAGGGCACCTGGATAGCTCAGTTGGTTAAGCATCAGACTCTTAGCTTTTGCTAATATCATGATTTCATGGTTCATGGACTTGAGCCCTGCATTGGGCTCTGTGCTGAGCTTGGAGCCTGCTTGAGATTTTCTCTCTCCCCCTCTCTCTCAGCCCCTCCCTTGCTCTCCCTATCAAAAATAAATAAATAAACATTTTTTTAAAAAGGAGGAGAGAAGACGAAGAAGGAGGAGGAAGAGGAGGAGGAGGAGGAGGAGGAGGAGAAGACGAAGAAGACGAAGAAGACGAAGAAGACGAAGAAGAAGAAGAAGACGAAGAAGAAGAAGAAGAAGAAGAAGAAGAAGAAGAAGAAAGAGAGAGGGGAACATGTGATAATAAACATTTCCTGAATTTTCCAAAAATTTAATTATATTTCAAGTTATGCCTATAAATAAACATTCATATGTATCATTTCTTATGGCTCTATCTTTGATTCCTAAACCCTGTTCTTGCAACTTGATGTAGTAGAGTTTATTTGCCTTTTTCAAATAATTCCCATGTTCCTGTCCTGTAGATCACAAAGAAGCCCATGCACAGTGCAGAGAGTGAAACTACACGAGGTAGAGATGCCCAAACACAGCACCAATCTTCGGCACACCCCCTCCTTCCAATTATAGCCCCTGTGGTCGCCCATGGTATGCATCCTCTCTTCCTCCTCAGAGACACAGAAACCCACATACAGGGCTTAGGGAGAGGTTCTATTTGCTTGTTTTCTTCTGGATAAAAAGAATAGTTCAAAACACATTATTGTACATCTTGCTCTCTTAAGTTTCTGATATTATGAATTTATTCACAATCCTCGTTTAACTTATTTCTTAAGCTCAAGGAGCATGTAACACAATTCCCTCTCTTTCTCCATTTCCCTTCCAGGATTGCCCTTTGCTCTCACACTTGCTTATGTTTTTATATGACTTATTCCAAGATATTCTTCTTTACAACAGAGCC